>NW_021879071.1:0-726 GCF_006229205.1 Suricata suricatta
ATGCTTTATTTCTGTTTTGTTTCTGTTGTTGGTACTAGGGAAGCACTAAACCACCAGTAAATAGACTTCCATTTGATAGATTGTCCCCATAAACTAGAGTTTCCTATATTTGGAAAACATGAATAAAATCACTACAAGTAAGTTTTATGTTGTAGAATTTAAATATCTTTTTAATGCTTCTGAGAAAGAATGAAGGAATCCTGTCCCTCCCTGCCATGGCGCTTTCACTTCCTTAATGCCACAGCAGAAAACATTCTGAAAAATATATGAGCAGTAATAGTTTTCTGCATACTTAAAGGGAAATTGCTCAATCCATCAAGGTAGTCTGTCTCCCTTAGAGAATCGCCTGGAAGGGACAGTCTGTGTCCTCTGCTTTTGAAAGAAGCCAGCCTGATCTTGTAAACTGATACTTATTTTCTAAGTCATCTCTCTGGAAGGGAATTTTGGCCATTCAGTGGGGACAGTCAGTGTCTTTCCATTCATTCCATGAGGTTCTTACCTCTGATCTCACTGTGGCTCTCTCCCACTTGGCCACTAGCATCCAAATGTAATCTCATCAGTGCCAAAAATGTGATTGCTACCCTGGTCCAAATACTCTTCCCTTCCCCGCTTTGAGGCTTTATCATTTCAGACGTGAAATTCTATCAAGAAAATGACCTGCTGGTAATGTTCCTTTGCCCTGCTCCATCTCGACAGATATAAACAAACTTCCATGTGAAAGGAAAC
>NW_021879072.1:0-726 GCF_006229205.1 Suricata suricatta
TATTGAGAGAGAGAGAGAGAGAGAGAGAGAGAGAGAAGAAGAAGAAGAAGAAGGAGGAGGAGGAGGAGGAGGAGGAGGAGGAGGAGGAGGAGGAGGAGGAGATGTGGAGAGAGAATCCCAAGCAGGCTTCTCACCGTCAGCGCAGAGCCTGACATGGGGCTCAATCCCATGAACCATGAGATCATGACCTGAGTCGAAATCAAGAGCCAGCCACCTAACTGACTGAGCTGCCCAGGTGCCCGGAATGAAGGGTTTTTATATCCAGTAAGATTGACACGAACTTGATCAACAAGCAGGAACTCAGGGAATACCGTTCGCATGGGCTGTTATTAGAGTATCTACTGGAGATCACGTCAGCACATAAATTAGGGAGACACTGACACAAGACTGATGGTGAGATTCACGGCTACTCACAGAGCTAAGGCTCACTGAGGGTTAAAAGAGGGAGATTATAATATGTAAAGGTAAAATGATCTATCAACATAGATCTAGTAGGAACATTGAGAAAGAGGAGAGAATGAGGTCTTCTTAAGAAAAAAAATTTAACTATTTTCTCAGGTCATAACTGGGAGTGGCATTATTTTTATGACGCAGAGTCTCTTAAATTATTATAGGCTACAGCAAATAATGGGATATCCTGTTCAATCATCCTCTCAGTCCTTGAGAAGTGGGGTTCTCAGTATGAAAGAAAGAAAATACAATCCTCCGCGAGCAAGGAGCAGCTCT
>NW_021879073.1:0-726 GCF_006229205.1 Suricata suricatta
TGTGTCTCCCTCTCTCTCTACCTCTCTCTCTCTTTCTCAAAAATAAATACACATTTAACAAAAATAAATAAATAAGCCAGCCTCAGCAAAAGAAAACCTGCCAGCACGTGAGCTGCCTGCTAGTAAAATCTCAGCACTCTTAAAAAGAAGACAGCATCATTCAGACTGTCAAAAATGCAGCATTCACAATACTAAGTAAATACATGGGGGAAATAGCTATAAATTAATTATATAAAGACAAAACAGGCAATTTATATACAGGAGAATGAAGATAAGATTGCTGGCATCTTGTAAGAGGTAATTCAAACCCAAAGACAAGGCATAAAACAGTTCAATTTCAAGTACTTTTTCCAGAGAAAATATCCATCAAAAGTAAAGGCAAAATAAAGACATTTTGAGACAGAAGCTGACAGACTTATTACTGGCAAATATCCATGAAGAGAAATGCAGACGTAAATTCTTCAGATAACTCATCTACATCAAGGAATGGAGAGCACCAGAAATGATCAATGTGAAGGCAGTGAAAGAATGAGAAGAAATACCAACCCTAATTATAAGGAAGCTGGAGTAGATATGATACAAAGTCTAGTTCAAGACAAACACAAATCAAAACCACACTGAGATACCACCTCACACCAGTCAGAGTGGCTAAAATGAACAAAGCAAGAGACTACAGATGTTGGAGAGGGTGTGGACAGACGGGCACCCTTCTACACTGTTGGTGGC
>NW_021879074.1:0-726 GCF_006229205.1 Suricata suricatta
TTTTACAGCCTGGACCAGTTCAAAGATCAAGATCATTTGGTAATACGCACTGGAGATAAACCCAACCGTTGTAGTTTATGTGACATGTGGTTTATGCAAGGAAATGAATTAAGAAGGCATCTTGGTGATACTCACGGTATTTTCAGAGTGTCTAGTAGCCAAAGTTATTTCAGTAGAAACACACATGCAAGCTAAGCCCGTGATATCAATGACTGTTATAGAACAAGTTGGGAAGGTGCCTATGTTATCATTGCTTTCAATGTGTGGATTCAGTACAAGTGACTGTAGAACAGGCCCATCTAGATCTGCTCCAGGGAAGCCAAGTGCACGATTCACATATGAGCCAGTTTGCAGGGCAGGTCCAGGTGAGTTATCTAGAAGGGGGTTGGATTCAGACTGGAGAGCGCACTGAAGTACCTGTGGAGGAGCTGAACGTCAAACAGGTAAATCAGATGCAGTGGAAGTACTAACTGAACTTCTAGAAGCTGACTTGGAACAAGTGACCCCTGAAATCATGAACCAGGAGGAGAGAGAGCCTCCTAGAGCAAATGCTGCTGAGGCTGCCAGAGAAGACCACAAAGATGCTGATGTTTGAGAGACCACCCCACCCGTGGATTCCCACGCTGAAAGGGCAGAGAATGAAAACAGAGCACCTGTGTCTGTTCTGTTTTAATATGCATGCTAATTCTACTGTCTGCATAATTTCTGAATCTGTTCCTATTAACT
>NW_021879075.1:0-726 GCF_006229205.1 Suricata suricatta
TTTTATAAACACTGAGCTACATGAAAGAATCTGGAGCAGGCAAAATTAACCTAGAAGCAGCCTAGATGCAGAAGACTGAGGGGCCCAGAGGCCCTAAGGCACTGCTGCGATAACCCAGGAGAGAACTGAGCTGACCCCGGCGCAGAGGCAATGAGGAAGAGGAAAGTTAATTGCAAAGAAAGGGCCGGGCAGCGTTGCTAACACAGAATCCACAGGTCTAGACCGACTAGATGTGGGCAGCAGTGAAGGGGTCCCCAGTCAGGATGTGGTTTGGGACCAGAGGACCAGGTGAACAGGGATGCCAGCTTCAGATCACAAGCAAATCACAGAAGCAAAATGTTAGAGGTTAGAGGTTCTAGGAGGGAAGGAGGGAGAGAGGGATACAATGAGCTTGAGTTATTACTCGTTATTAATAGATGTCAGGTGTTAGAAGACCCTGGTGGGAGTTGCAACATATATATTTACTGTTTCTCACAACTGTTGTATTGTCCCCAAAACTTGCTGCCCTTCCCTTCGCCCAGTCTTTGGTTTTGGTAATGTTAAAAAAAAAATAAAAACAAAAAAGGAAACAATTCCTTGTATCTGCAGGGAATAAAAGACTCCAGTAACTGCAGTCCATCAGAAGCCAAAGTCACTTAAAGGATGCTCCAAATGAGATGTTGGGCTCTCTCAATAAAATCTACGGGATATTTTTTCACCCCACTAACATATTTTATGTATAATAAA
>NW_021879076.1:0-726 GCF_006229205.1 Suricata suricatta
CTCCAGCTGCGAGAGCCTTTAGAACAATGGATCCACCAAGCCACATGGCCGGACAAATGTGCTTGAGGTATGTGTCCGTCTGTGGCATATGGGGAACCACGTGGGGCCTGTGGCCCAGCACAGCACTAGTGACGTTCTGGCAAGTTCTAATAAGCATGGCCGGGGGACCCAAGGTAATGCTCTGGCCAATAAGTAACTATCATTCTTTTGAGACAGGGTCCTCCAGCTTGCCACCAGGCTCTGGTGCAGCCTAAATGTTCGGCTACAGCCTAGCAATTGACCTCATGAACCGGATTATCCGAACCCCCCGGCCATAGTGAGCGAGGTCCAGAAACACTCCATCATTACGGGGATGCTCTGAAGGCACACGCGCGGCCGCATGCAGAGTTCCTCACTCATTCTCCCACGAGGGCCCCTCCCCCCATCCGACACCCGTCACTTCAAGGGGGCAGGAATTTGTCTTGACCACCATGGGTCCTTCATATCTGACGTTGGATTTACGTTCCTTCTCCATCACGCCTCTCCCACCGTTATTATCCGTGGAATTCTCGAATGCCGTAAACATCACTGCGGTATCCCCGCACAGTGCCTTCGACCCGAGGATGTGCTTTATAGCAAAAGTAATGGGTTGATGCCTGTGGCATTCACTCATCTTGTCAGGGTCCCCACAGTCCAGAAGCAGCCGGCTCAATGAAACGGTAGAATGGTTTGTTGCAAACTCGGTGA
>NW_021879077.1:0-726 GCF_006229205.1 Suricata suricatta
TCTTTTTTTTATGGTTACTATTCCATTGTATATTTATATCACATCTTCCTTATCCATTCATCAGTCAGTAGATATGTGGGTTGCTTCTGTATCTTGGCTATTGTAGGTAATATTTGCATAAACGTTGGGTACATGTATCTCTTTGAATTTGTAATTTTGTATTCTTTGGGTAAATATCTAGTAAGGCAACTGCTGGACCATTGGGTACTTTTATTTTTAATCAATGTCTATTGAAAAGAAAAGCCATAGGACGGACCTTAAATGGCATCAATGAGATTAGGAAAATTAGTCCAAATGCAGTCAGTCAGAGGAAAAAATGATTTACTTCAATCAGACCTTAAAATAACACAACATAAGGAGTACCTGTGTGGCTCAATTAGTTAAGTGTTGGACTTTGGCTCAGATCATGATCTCTCAATTTGTGAGTTTGAGTCCCACATTGCACTCACTGCTGTCAAGCCTGTCAGTACAGAGCCTGCTTCAGATTCTCTGTCCCCAACTATCTATGCCCTTCCCTCGCTTGCACTCCGTGTCTCTCTCTCTATGTCTCTCTCAAAAATAAATAAACATTTAAATAATAATAATAATACCACACAAAAATGGTAGCAAAGGTGTCAGTGAGTGATTTTGTGATATCAGGAATAGAAACCTTTATACTGCTCCACAGGCCAAACACCAAAGAGTAACTAAAACTTTTAGAAACACTTGTGCAATTTGAAACAGACA
>NW_021879078.1:0-726 GCF_006229205.1 Suricata suricatta
CAAATCAAAACCACACTGAGATACCACCTCACACCAGTCAGAGTGGCTAAAATGAAGAATTCAAGAGACTATAGATGTTGGAGAGGGTGTGGAGAGATGGGCACCCTTTACACTGTTGGTGGGAATGTAAACTGGTGCAGCCGCTCTGGAAAACAGTGTGGAGGTTCCTCAAAAAACTATCGATAGATAGTGCACTTTTTAAATGAAAATATTTTCATTTAAAATATAATAGTACTATATTGTACACCTGAAACAAATATTACACTGTATGCTAACTAACCGGATTTAAATTAAAACTTTAAAAATAGTATATAATTCTTAACTATGGAGAATATTTCATCCAGTTATTATAAGTGAGAATTATTCTGTAAATGTCTTTTAAAAAACATCCTTGATAGAAAAAATATATTTTAAACCTAAAAAAATAAATAATGCTATTTTTATCCCTTTTCAACTCCTACCTATTTTATTTTCTTTTTCGCTTTGGCGGATTTTTTTAAGTTTATTTATTTATTTTGAGCGAGAGGGAGAGAAAGGAAAAGCATGCACAAGTGGAGGAGGGGACAGAGAAGGAGAGGGAATCCCAAGTAGGATCTGCACTGTCAGCACAAAGCCCAATGCAGGCCTCAAACCCACAAACTATGAGACCATGACTAGAGCTGAAACTATGAGTTAGATTGCTGAGCCACCCAGGCCCCCCTCTCTTTGGTATTTGTTATATATGAT
>NW_021879079.1:0-726 GCF_006229205.1 Suricata suricatta
CAAGCCGTAATAAATCTCACGTTTTCTGCCGCCTGGGAAGGAAGAATTGGAGCGGTGAGGGGAGGTTCATTTCGCCCGCTTGAAGTTTTCTTTCAAACTGGGATTTGAGACGAGGCCGGGTCGAGGGAGCAGGACGACGATCCAGGCGCCCGGCGCGGAGCTCAGGCATCGGCGTCCTGGCCGGAGTCGGGTGTGCGCGTGGACCCACCCACTCAGGCTTCGCAGTAAACTGTGCGGTGCGATTTCCGAAACCGGCACCGGGCAGCCGGGACACGAATCAGGATAGAGGGGTCCTCGGGAATGGCTTTGAGAAGGAAAGTCAAGTCTGAGACGAAGCTCAACTATTTTGAAAGTGCTTTACAGAGCGAGTTTAAAATTAGAGTGTTTGCTTGCTTGTACTGCCCAGGGCTTGAGCCGCATTCACCAAAATCAAAGGAACGGTTGAGGGTCCAGAAAGTCGGCCCCAGTGACGTGTTGGCCGTCAGTATCATCAGGTACCGCACAGCTTTTTTTTTTTTTTTTTTGTTAGGAACGTCGGCTGGCCTTCATGGAAAAAGCAAAAGCATATTTCTTCTACCAATAGTAGCATTTAGCATCTTACTTGACCACATTTGCAAAAAAGAGGGAATAGAGACTTCTATAATTAAAGGGAAAAGGAAAATGAAAGGAGCTGAAAATACTGAACTGTGTAGTCTGGGTGGCTTAAGTTTGAAAACACATGAAATT
>NW_021879080.1:0-1529 GCF_006229205.1 Suricata suricatta
TCACAGAGTTCATACTGGAGAGAAACCTTACAAATGTCAAGAATGTGGCATGGCCTTTCGCCACCACTCACACCTTACTCGACATCACAGAATTCATTCTAGAGAGAAACTTTACAAATGTGAACAATGTGGCAAGTCCTTTAGCCAGTGGTCAGTCCTTACTGAACATCTCAGAATGCATACTGCATAGAAACCTTACAAATGTCAAGGACGCGGCAAGTTCTGTAGCCAGCACTCACACCTTACTGAATATCACAGAATTCATCCTGGAGAGAAACCTTACAAACGTCAAGAATGTGGCCAGGCCTTTCCCCGGCCATCAAAACTTTCCAAACATCACAGAGTTCATATAAGAGCGAAACCTGAAAAATAGTAAAAGAATGTCAGTGCCTGTACGTGGCCTCAGCCCTTACTGGACATCAGAGGATTCCTAGTGGAGAGTAACCACGGAAATGTAAGCAACATGGCAGGTTCTCTGTGCTCGTCACAACGGACTCAACATTGTAGTTATCACACAGGAGCAAAACTGAAATGGAAAGAAAGAAGCCTCCCCTTTACCTAGAATTCAATCCTTGCTCAATGTCTCAAAATGCACTCTTGATGCAAACCCTAGACATGTAATGAATGAGGAAAGACCATCGTTTTAAATTCCAGTTAAGCAAACAGCAGACAGTGCATATAGGAAAGTAACTGGGAAGATAGATTTACAGAAGTATTAAATTGAACATCAAATGTCAGTAAGATTACAGACATCAAAATGGAAAGCAGCGCATCAGTCACTCTTTTGAGACATTACACCGAAATACTTGTAGGGAATAATATAAAGTTAACACATAGAAAACATATGTCCTCTTCTGGTTCGGAAGATTTAGTGGATGGGTTTTTGCAAAGTTATAATTAATTTCAATATGTGCTTGGTTGTCGGGAGCCATTCTGAACTCACTAGTTGAGAACACTTGTGAACACGGTTTGCAAGGCCTCCTGCTGTCAGACGATGACTGATATCCATCCCCCCTCAATAGTTTTTTCTTCAGCACCGACCCCACTATGTACCTTGTTGATTGGTATGGACAGTGACTTGTCCCCTTCTTCTAGCCCTTAATGCTGATTGCAGCCTGTGAAGGTACTTACTGTAGGAGCTTCTTCTTTTGTGATTATGGGAGCAAACATCTCCTTTCCTGAGAATCCTGTTTTTCTTATGCTTCCCCTGAGGTAGACAGGCTATTGATCCTCGCTCACTAAGACCTAACTTCTGCCTTTGCTATGCTGAAAACATTGTCTTGTATTTGAATGCTAAACATATCTTCTTTTTTTGTATGATAAGCATCTAAATCACATACATCAATCACTATTAATAAAGGCTCTACATTAGTTTTCTGCAAATCTGTGTTCTGTGAAATGTTTACATATCAAAGAAATGTATCATCAGAAATCATTTTCTAAGGTGAATGCCACTTCTTTGCTGTTCCCCATACACTTAACCATAAGTAAAGCTGAGTCTCAAAGTAGAGATGCCTGCCTGGTGATCA
>NW_021879081.1:0-726 GCF_006229205.1 Suricata suricatta
AGAGAGAGAGAGTGTGTGTGAGGCACACTGGCTAGTTCTGTCTTTACACTTGTGCAAATTCAAGGCAGGTACCCAGGTGAATATCCCATTCAGGACAATCCGTGAAAATTCATTGCTTTCTTTTTGTTAGTGTTCCCTATAATTCACTCTGATCATGGTGTATAGGCAGCAAGAAATGTCTGTAAAAAAAAGGGGCTTTTAAAGTCTTAGTTGTTTGCAGAATATTAGTAACACTATAAAAAGTTTATGTTAATTAATGCTGCATTTTAATAGATTTCCTGGAAGTTTGTAACTGCATCCTATAAAGGCTTTCAAGATAATGTATTATACTGTGGTTATCATAAACTCCAAAGCAGTTCAAATATTCCTTTTATGTCTCAATAACTTTCTCCCAAAAGTTACAGTATTTAAAAGATTCAAACGCAGAAATAAAAAGAAAAATTTTCCCCACCAGGGGATATTTTAAATTTTTATGTCTCTCATCACGATCAATCTCATTTCTCAGCAAGGCTACACTTCAGCTCAGGTGTTAAGTGAACAGCCATTTGCCTGTCCCATCAGCTATGTTAGGACAGACGGTCCCCCACCTGCCGTGGGGCAGGTTTGCGGAGGTCAGACAGGTCCGACACCCCACAATGTTCGGTTCCCCCATTCTGAGACTCTCTATAGATGAGCACCCCTTCTCACGCGTAGTTTAGCTCCCTGAGTTTGGGCAAAAAGAGTCAT
>NW_021879082.1:0-726 GCF_006229205.1 Suricata suricatta
AACATCCAAAAACAGATAAAATGAGATCCTTGCTTCTTCAGGGATCATTGTCTGAAGGAATTATTCCAAAAATTGGTATGGGGCAGGTAGAGCCATCAGTGTGGACAATGAGTCTGGATCTCTTTGTGACAAATTCCTTGAGAGTTGAGGCCTAAAATCTTACACACATTCACATAACTTTCAGACCCACATTGCTGGTACAATGTGAAAATAATGTAGCCCTACACTTGACATGGGTTTGGGCTTTGCCAGTCATTGAAGCCTACCTCCTATTTGGATGGGGTGATGGAATCCAGAGACACCACCCAATTAGAAAATGGCAAAGCCAGATTCTGGACCTGAAATTCCTTCTTGACTGTACTGTTTCCCATATAAAATAAAACCCTTTCTGTTAGAGGTACATTTTGTGTGCATCTTTACACCTCCCCAAATTCATTAGTATTACTACTTATTTATTGTTTTTTATTATTAACAGCCAGTTTGACGAAGAGTGGAGAGCAGTAGAGAACTGATGCAGGACCAGGGGGTCTGGGAGCAGTACACTGGGGGAAACTTAGTGAGGCATGCTCATTGAGATTGCTCTGGGTGTCCCTCCATCTTGGGGATAAAGGTGGCCTTTTCCTCTGGGGAGAGGGAGGGCACATCTCCCATGAGGGTCTTATGATGCGTTTCAGGAGAAGATCAGAGAGTCCTTCCTGCACCTGCCATTTCTCAAGGTCCCTTATG
>NW_021879083.1:0-726 GCF_006229205.1 Suricata suricatta
AAATTCAATCAGCCTTCTTACATATCCAGAATCTTCCATTACACTCCTCTCAAGCCTAGGGAAGCCAAGCCACCAATGACCAGGTCTCCTATCTGGCTTTCTGCTTCAACTTCTGCCCTAATCCAGTCTATACATAGTCAAAGTGACACTTCTAAAATATAAATTATATTCTGTCACTGCTATACTTTAAACTTTGTTTCCTCACTTTAGTAGGAGTAAAATTAAGTCCTTAAAATGGACTACAAGGCCCTACATGACCAACCAACCTATCACCACTTCATCTCCAGTAGTTTCCCTCTTGCTCACTCTACACAGGCTTCCTTGATGTTCCTCAGACACACTCTTGCCTTTGGCTCTGCACTTCCCATCCTCTTCATTTTGCACCCAGGAAACCTACTCCTGTCACTCATCCTCTGCTCATAGGGTCTTGTATTCCACAACATTCCTATTCATAGAAGGGCAGACCCTGTCCCACCACCCACTGTTCCACAATGCCAATGGACTAGTGTTCACAGCCCTTTTCACCACTAGACATGGTTTCCATATATTTTTCCCTCTTCTTAAATGATGATAAAATCCACCACACAAAGTTTATCATGTTAACCATTCTGAGTTACAGTTGAGTGGTATCAAATATATTCTAGTGTTGTGCAACCATCATCACTATAGATCTTCATAATCCTTTTCATCTTATAAAATTGAAACTCTGCATGTTTACTTTTGTTA
>NW_021879084.1:0-726 GCF_006229205.1 Suricata suricatta
GCAGGAGGGACAGTCACTAAAGGCTTGACCCAAACCCAGTTAGGAGCCGTTGTCTCTCTATTCAGACTTATCTCTGAAGAGCTTCAGAATTTGTGGTCTGGTCCAAGGTCTTCTGGCAGGAGATCCTTTTTCACGTGCATTCTAAATTGATTTAAGCCGGTTAGTCTTTTCTGAGGTAGGCTGTGGGAGAGACAGACGACCTCGTTGCGGGTTATGGGGACGACCCTTGTCAGTGCCTGTCGGTGGCCCTGTCCTCTGTGCTCTCAGCCCTCCTGGCCTGCGCACGGGAGGACACCAGCCCGCCTGCTCCCCGCCAGAGCTCAGCTGCGCCCGTGAAAGAGGAATGCTCTTCAAGCCTGTGTTGTCCTAAGAGATCCATTGATTGTGAGGAACCTGTCCTCAGAATAACTTTAGGGGAAAAGGACGGATTTACTGGAAGCAGACCGAGGCATCTAACATGAGTTAAGATCTGGTGCCCAGTCCCTACAAGGGACTAGAACTGGTGTATTGGTTAGGGGTACATAGACCTCTCTGACAGACAAACCTCAGACCCCAGGGGCTTAGCGCAGAAGTTGATTTCTCACGCTCAGAAGCTTCAGTCTCTGGGCGGGACAGGCTGTGCCAGACAGTCATTCAGGGCCCCAGGACGATGACACTCTGCCCGGGTGTCCAACCGACAGGGGAAGGGAGGGTGGGAGGCCGAGCAGGTGGCTTGATGGGCCCGTC
>NW_021879085.1:0-726 GCF_006229205.1 Suricata suricatta
TGCCAGCCGGGCCCGGCCCGTGGCTGCCCCTCGTTTTCTCCCGCAGAGCACCTCGCTTGTGCGCCAAGCTGGGTCCACGCCGCTGTTGACCCTCCCGCTTCCTTTCAGACTCCCGCCATCAGAGCCCCGGGGCGCGCAGTGGCCCACCTCCCCCGGCGCCACCGGGGCGACCGTCCGGAGCCCAGCCCCCGCCCCCCCCAGGAGCCGAGCCCTCCTCCCAGCTTGAGGGACTATCCTGTGGCTCCCATGCTCCACCGCGGGGCTCCACAAAGCACCCACGGGGACTTGGGGGAAATGCTCGCACAGGCTCCCCCTACCTGTGGACTTAATTTGTTAAATTTGAATTTCACAGTAACAACGAATTATTTTTGAGTATAAAACAGTTTTAAATTATTTTTTTATAAAACAATTTTAATTTTTTTTGGATGATCCTAATTTGCAAGCAAGACTCCGAGCCGCGGAACTGGAGACACTGAATGTCCGCACATGTCCCCAGCCGGGCACATGGGCAGCCGGGCGGCACGGCCCAAACTTATTGCCTACGAACTAAGCCAAGACGGTTCCACGTCCGTGATGCGGAGCAGCCAGTGGTGTTGACTGAGCACCTACTATGGGCCGCGCCAGGTGCTGAGGGGCTCACACCGCCTCACTCACACTCTGTGAAGCCGTTACATGCAGCCGCCGGCTGAGGACGTTGAGGCCCGGTGTGTCTAGGGGGCCTGCCCG
>NW_021879086.1:0-726 GCF_006229205.1 Suricata suricatta
CCTTGGAACTGAGGGAGAAAGGGATTCTGGGAGGCTCCAGATTTTGCCCTTGGGAAACTAAGTGGGTGGTGATGGCTTTGCTAATACACGAGGAGGAGCAGGTCTGAGGCACAATTCATGAGCTTCAGATTGCACGTGGGTGAATCCAAGTTGCTCCTGGGACCATCTGAGGAGAAAAGCTCAGTGAGCCATTGAGGTGTGTCTCTGGACTCAACAGAAGGATTGGGGTGTTGGGGATTTCTGAGTCTTTCTAAGGCATGTGGAGTTGAAGTGTGGGTCCCACGGGTTTCTCTGTCCCAGAGACAGGAAGAGATGAAGACACCTAAGTAACTGATATTTCGAATATCATCCCCAAGGTGGAAGAAAGGGGCCAGCACTCAGTTTGGACTTGAGAAGACTTGGGGTCCAGCTTGACCCTGTCACCTGCTGTGTGACCTTCAGCAAGTCAATTAGCCACTTCAAAAATGGGGATGGTGATGACCAGCTAGCACCTCCCAGAGCTGATGTGAGGATCAGTTGAGCTCTGGTACCTCGAAGTCCTTCAGAAAGTGTATGCTGTTTTTAAAAATACAATTCTGCAGGGACACCTGGGTGGCTCAGTCGGTTAAGTGTCCGGCTTTGGCTCAGGTCATCATCTCCTGGTTTGTGGGTTTGAGACCCACATTAGGCTCTGTGCTGACAGCCCAGAGCCTGGAACCTGCTTCAGATTCTGTGTCTCCCTCTCTC
>NW_021879087.1:0-726 GCF_006229205.1 Suricata suricatta
CTAATATCCTTATTCTGCTATTCTTGTGGTCATTCAATTTACCTAATTCTGAGGATAGGGAAGTCTTCAATTGTAATTATTTGTCCAGACAATGTTTGCATTTCATTGTGATTTTTAGCTATTACGTTTGTGAGATGCAAATTATTACAATATGCATTTGTTTATCCTGTTCAGTGACTTTAAACTTAAATTGTCAATAGTTTTATACTGATTTTCCACTGATACTTTTTCTTTTACCCTCTTTAGTATATTATTTCCCTTTCTCCAGTATTCTTTTAATTGTTTTCTTTAATTATTCACTTTAAAATGTTTCTTAAAAATAGCTTATAGCTATATTTTGCTTTATAACCTACCATAATAAAAATAAAATCATTGATGTGGAAAAGAAAACAAAGTGTTTAAAATACTTGTGCCCACAGGCACATGAATCTAATGGGGAAAGGTTTTATGATAATTGGTGTCACTTTCCAGGTCAGCTCAAAAGGTCTTGTTTATTTTGGAAAACATATGTAATAGGCAAAGTGAAAAGGAAAGTAGAAGATTGGGGGAAAAAAAAAGATTTGGAGACATGACAAGAACTGACCCACTTTCCTCCATCTCTCAATAACAAACATTCTGCTCTTCTTGCCTCAACCTTCTGCATGACCGTACAGACTGCTGTGTGCAGACGTCCTTGAGCCTTATGGTAGAGTGGTCAGAGCTAGCAAAGAGAAACAAGTTAAATTT
>NW_021879088.1:0-726 GCF_006229205.1 Suricata suricatta
AACATTGCTTAGACAAAGCCCTGCCTTCCTGCACTTTAGGAATCTGATTGCAGGGCCCTCCTACCAAAGAAAACTTCCCAAGAGACAATATGAAAAAATGCCCTGCAATTTGGTGCATCTCTGGCAAATCACTGGTCTGACTAAACTGAAGCCCAAGGTGGCCCAGAAGTTGTCAACACCACAGGGATCAAAATACTGCCCACAACAGGTAAAGACAGCCACGGCAAACAACAGGCCTGAAAAATAAAGCAATGAAGACATAACAGCAGAAGACACCAGCATGCATAGGAGACACTCTCTGAAGTGCCAGCCTCTGGGGAACAGGGGGCGCTACATTGCAGGGCATGATAGGACCTTTTCTTCATAAGGCCATTACTCTTCAGAACAGAAGAACTAGCAGACTTTTCTAATACAGAGAAGCAGGAATAGAGTAAAATTACAAGACAGAAGAATTTGTCCTCAATGAAAGAAGAGAGAGATCTAAGTGAAACAGCCACGGCCAGAGATGTAAGTAAAACAGATGTAAATAACATGCCTGATAGGGAATTTATACCAATGATCATAAAGATTCACTGGATATGAGGAAAGAGTGAAAGAAATGAATAAGATCCTTAACACAGAGATAAGGAACAACATAAGAGAGATAAAGTGCTCAATAGACAAAATGAAAAACACGCCTGATGGACTAAATAGCTGACTGGAAGAAAGAAGAAGAAGAAGAAGAAG
>NW_021879089.1:0-726 GCF_006229205.1 Suricata suricatta
CCCCCCCAAAACATAAATAAACATCAAGAAAAATGTATAAAATGTATTCTTGATTTTCCAGGTCTGACTTCTAAGTAAGTCTTTGTGACCTGTGCTAAAATAGTGCTCTTGGTGATAAGTTTCAGTGAAAGAAAACCTAATGCTTACATTGCATTGTGAACCCATTATGTCTCAAGACTTTCTCATCGTATTTTTACGGTATTGAAAATGTTCACTCAAGCAGATCATCTTTACTCTGGCCAACATGGTTGATTTCCTTTCAACTCTTAGAGAAACCTGCGTGTCCCAGGCCACAGTAATTGTTTCTGCTGGTCTCTGAGAACGGGCACTTCCCATTCTGCAGTTGCAGGAACACAACCTGCCTTGTCTCCTGTGGGGACGGTCGGGACCCCGAGTGGAAATTAGCTCCAGGTAGACACAGTGAGAATCCCTTGCTAACTATTTGATATGCACAGAATGAAATTCTACAGGTTTTACTACTTTTTAAAAAGAGCTTTATTGAGCTACAGTGCACATACCAGAAAATTCCCTCATTTAAAATATACGATTCCACGGCTTTCCGTGTACTCAGACTTGTGCCACCATCACCCCCCTTCCCAATTCTGGAATCTTTTCATCCTCCCGAAAGAAAGTTTATCTTTTCTCTATCCTTTATCTATCAGTCCCTAACCTCACCCGGGGAAACTAACTGTGCACAATGAGAAAACTGTTGCAATTACCAGAAGC
>NW_021879090.1:0-726 GCF_006229205.1 Suricata suricatta
TATTTCCTGTTATATACATTTAATTTTCAGAAACAAACACATGATTTGTTTTAATCTGGTTAATTGTGAATATAGAGAGGAAAATGTTAGGTGCTAATATCAGTACCTGATACACTTAGTGTAATGTTGAGCTTGTAGATGCCCACAATGCTATTTTAATAATGACAGTATTGACCAATATTCATTGTCCCAGTAAGTGAGTTGAACATTGGATATGCATCATCTCTTTTAATCTTCATATAGACCAAAACCTTATTACATGATCATATTCATCCCATTGACAGAGGAGGAAACTTAGACATAAAAAGTTTAAAAGTAGCTCAGCCAAGAGAGTATACCTAGAAATGAAGAGTAGATTGAACTTGAATATTCTATTTTATAACCCGTCATTTATTTCTAAAATAAAGACCTACCTTGAGTTCCAAAGACTAGATTACTGAAAATTCTTGGACTCAATTCATTTTCTTATGCTTCATTTTCTTATGTTCTGTGCCTTTTTTATGTTACAAGCTTCCAGAAAGGAGCAGGGGATTCTTCCTAATGGCCCAGCAGCACCTTTGTCACTTTATTATATCTCCCTTGTATCTGTCCAGCAATGAAGAGTTTGAAAAATTCCTAAAGCTTTACTATTCTGGATATAGAATTGTGTTTACAGTATAATTAACTAGCTATACATATCACCTAAATCTCTAAGTTTGTCTTATTTGAGTGTCAAAATACAACAGA
>NW_021879091.1:0-1529 GCF_006229205.1 Suricata suricatta
AATTCATAGTAGTCACATCAAGTGGAATTTATTATAAGGCAGAATCATAATGAACCACATTCAGAAGAATACATTCAGTTACTTAAATATTCAAAGGACACGAGACAATCATAAATGAGTATTCTGGAAGTGATGAAGAAGAATCACTTAATTCAAACCTTTAAACATTCCAGAAATTGTTTAAAGCCAAGAAAATTAAAATAACTTTTCTAAGGTCTCACAATTTCTGAGCTAGAACTCAAATTACAGTTTCTTGATTCTAAATCCAGTGCTCTGTTAGAGGTATCAGAAACTCTACTCAATAGTCAACACATCCTTGGGACATAGTGAAGACATAGACATTGTGGCTTAAGAATGCTAAGGACAGGGGCACCTGGGTGGCTCAGTCAGTTGAGCATCTGACTCTTGGTTTCCAGCTTAGGTCATGGTCTAGCATTTCCTGGGCTCAAGCATTTCATGGTCTGATAGTGCAGAGCCTGGTTAGGATTTCCTCTCTCTCCTTCTCTCTCTCCCCCTCCCCTAGTGTCTCTTAAAATAAACTTCAAAAAATATTTTTTAAAAGAGAATGCTAAAGACATTTTACTTATAATGACAAGACAGCATCCTGCAGGCAAGCACAACAATGACTCAACAATTTAAAGTGCTTACACTTTTTTATATTTTAAAAATTCTGTCGTGATTAAGGCATACATGAAAGTTGCAAGAATAGTACAAAGAATTCCTAGACACTTTATCCAGATTCTCCAAATGATAACATTTTATTATGTATGTTTTATATTCCAATCCCCTTTTTTGAATTATTTTAAGAATAAGTTTCAGATGTGATGTCCTTTTATCCTTAAATAATTCAGTACGTGTTTCTTAAAAACAGGAATCCTCTTTTAGGTGCTCTAAACATAGAAAAATAAGAATATTCTTATATATGACATTAGAACAATTTACAGAATCAAGACAATGTAATATTGATAAAATACTATTATATAATCTGTAGCCTTTATTCAGATTTTTCCAACTGCCCTAATAATCTTATTAAGAGCAAAACAAAAATATAAGATCACATGCTCACATGCTTCATTTAGGTTTTTTTTTTTTTTATCTTTAATCTGGAATAGTTCTTCAATCTTTTCTTGTATTTTATGACATAGACATTTTTGAAGAGAACAGGCCAGTTATTTTATAAAACAGGCCTCAATTTGGTTTTGTCACAACTCTTTTCATGATTAGATCCAAGGCATGCATTTTGGGGTGAATTCCATAGAAATGATGTTGAGCTCTTCTCAATATATTATATCAGAAGGCATATGCTATGAATACATCCCTTCAACCAATTTGATCATTTGGATAACGTTTTTCCACTATAAAGTACTCATTTACCCTTTGTAATGATTTTGCAGGAAAATACTCTGAGATGATGTTAATTCCTGTTATTTTTCACTTTCACTTCATGGTTTCAGCATCTATTGACTATTCTTGATTGGATTAGTTATACTATGTTTTCCAAATAATGATTTATAATTCCATCCTGCCTT
>NW_021879092.1:0-726 GCF_006229205.1 Suricata suricatta
TGTCCTCGCCTGACAGAGGCTCGCCGGGGCGGCTCAAAGACTTTGTGGGACTTTCGTGAGCCACGTGTTAAAAATTAAATACGATCTACACTTAACAAATCATATTAGAAACAAAGGTAAAGGGGCCCCTGGGTGGCTCAGTCGTTTAAGCATCTGACTTTGGCTCAGGTCATGAACTCATTCACAGTTTATGAGTTTGTCCCCCGCGTCGGGCTCTGTGCTGACAGCTGGGAGCCTGGAGCCTGCTTCGGATTCTGTCTCTCTCTCTCTCTCTGTCCTGCTCACAGTCTGTCTCTGTCTCTCTCTCAAAAAAAATTTTTTTTTAAGTTTAAATAAATAAACTTGGATGTGAATTAAGACATAAATTAAAAAAGGAAAATATAAACAAAAAATTAAACAAAAACAAAGGCAATAAATACTTAGCATTATGAACCTGTTACTGTCCTCTGTGCTTCAGATGGACACTCATGGCTAGTGACGCTACTGCACGGGGACAGAGGACAGCCACACCGGCGCATGACGGGACTCGGGGACTCTTCCCCGCGCTGGAAATCTAGCCGCGGAGAGGGGCCAACAGGATGCGAGCCGTGCAGCTGCGGCCCAGGGGGACGGCCAGCCCGGGGGCGCAGGGACGGCCGGCTTACCTTGGCGGAGAACTTGAGATGGACTTCCGCTTCATCCGCGAGGCTCTTCTTCACCTGGGCCCACGCTTCTCCCAGGGAGCTG
>NW_021879093.1:0-726 GCF_006229205.1 Suricata suricatta
AACCAGTGCCTAATACGGCGAATGTCCCTTGCCTTCCTCCCAGTGAGAGCACAGACGTCTGTTAACAAAATGGGCGGTGGTGGCAGCGAGTTGAAGAAGAAGAGAAGGAACATTTCTCGTGCCCTAACTTCATTCTTGCTCCCAGTTCTGGGCTCTCACGACCCTCTCTTCTGAGCTGCAGGGGCTGTTAAGTTAAGCTACGGAGCTCTGGGCAAACATGCTGAGTACCGGGAGCAGGACCCAGCGAGCTAAAGCCATGTGGAGCCTCCCATCTCAGCAGGTGGGGACTCGCCACTCCCTCGAGGGTTAATAAAAACCATGAATAGTTTCTTTGCTAAATGGGAAACTAGTTCTCTACAGAGTATGTTATAGGCAACCCCACAAGTTTCAGGAGACCAGAACTTAGAACAAAGAAGGACACGCTCCAAATATTTATTCAGTTGATAACAGAAATCTCTGCACTCCATTAGTGCCTCCACACACCTTGGGGTGAGCCTGGATGGGGCCACTGGGCACAGAGGAAAGGAGCCCAGCTTGGGGTGGCCCCAGCAGGGTTCTGGTGGATCCCCACTGAGTACAGGGGAACTTGGCCCTGCCCCAGACACCCGGGTCACGTGTGGAACCCCCAGGCCTCAGACCTCAGCAGGGCCGTGGTGACGCCTCCTCCCTCTCTCTGCACAATCACCACGCTGACTCTCAGGTGACACCCTGAGACCACACCCAGGT
>NW_021879094.1:0-726 GCF_006229205.1 Suricata suricatta
TCCTTCCTTCCTTCCTTCCTTCCTTCCTCCCCGCCCCTCATTGCTGCTGTAGTGAATACTGTGGTGTGCTGCCCAGATTCCCCTGGCAGGACTGTGGCAAGGTTCTCCCAGCTGCTGGGGATGCTGGCTGTTGACAGCTCACAGTTAATTCCATATCCAGGAATTGCCCTTGCTGAAATATGCTGCCTTATTCAATGTCGTGTTCATTCCCCAGGGGTAAGCAGGGAAAGTTTCCACTCCATAAAATTGGTAAATAGCAGGGGGATGGGGAGGTGGTGGTAAAATATAAAGACTTGGCCCACTTGCCTCATTTCAGGACACCCCCGAGAGATCACCCACTTCCAGAATTCCCATGGGATCAGTTGAGGCTTCTGCTGCACCTGTGTCACAATTTAATTTTCCTACTGCCCAATCCTGCTTCCCTCACTCCCTCACAGGTGTTGTTCCCAATAACGCCCCCAGAGGCAAACATCCATTTCAGAGTCTGTTCCTCAAAAATCCAGCCTAAGACAGCTGCCAAAAGCGATGGGTTTTTTTTTTTTTGCAACATTTTTAAAAAGCATTACTAAACAATGAAATAAGTGCTATTTTCATCATGCAATAAATAATAAAGCCTCTGTACTGAGAGTATTCAGGCTAATCTCTATTCATATTTTGGTAGGACTGCACTTTTCATGTACACCTAGCCCCTAATCTCCCCATTTCTCTCTGACCCAGCCCACTGAT
>NW_021879095.1:0-726 GCF_006229205.1 Suricata suricatta
TCTCAAGATTTGATTTAGTCTTTTGTGGTTTTATACAAATTTTAGAACTGTTTGTTCTCTCTGAAAAATGCCATTGGAATTTTGATAGACATTGCAATAAATCTGTAGATCACTTTGGGTGACATTTTAACAATATTAACTCTTCCAATCCATGAGCACAAAATATTTTTCCATTTATGTGTGTCTTCTTCAACTCCTTTCATCAGTTTTTTTCCAGTATTCAATGTAGAGGTCTTTTCACTCCTTGGCTTAATTTATTCCTAGTATTTCCTTCTTTTTGATGGAATGAGATGGTTCTGTTCTTTTCTCTCTGATTACTTTTTATTAGTGTGCAGAGACAAAACAAGTATCTGCATATTGATTCTGTATCCTGCAACTTTACTCAATTTACTCAATATTCTTTTCTGAATACTTATCAGCTCTACCATTTTTTGGTGAAGCTTTAACAATTTTCTATATACAATATCACATCATCTGTAAATACTGACAGTTTTACTTCTTGTTTTCTAATTTGTGCATCTTGCAGTTTTTTTTTAATTTTTTTTACTCACCTATTTGCTGTGCTAGGACTTTCAATGCTATGGGTTTTTTTTTTTAATTAATTTTTTTTAAATTTTTTTAATATAACACAATTTATTTTTTAACATATGCAATTATTTTCCATCATTTACAATACAGTAGTTACAATGACACTCCAAACAGAAAAGCAAAGTAAAAAATCAAAAC
>NW_021879096.1:0-726 GCF_006229205.1 Suricata suricatta
GAGTCAGTCTAGTATTTTTTTTTTAATGTTTTACTTATTTTTGAGAAAGAGACACACAGTGCGAGCAGGGGAGGGTCAGAGAGAGAGGAGGGAACAGAATCCGAAGCAGGCTCCAGGCTCTGAGCTAGCTGTCAGCACAGAGCCCGATGCGGGGCTCGAACCCACGAACCACGAGATCATGACCTGAGCTGAAGCCAGACGCCCAACCGACTGAGCCACCAGGCGCCCTGGTCTAGTGTTTTTATCATTTCTGTCTATAGTGTCTTAGAAGAGGGAGCTAGAATGACCCCGGCAACTCCTAGAACACACTCGAGCAAGTGTTACAAAGCATGGGTATTATAGCTGGATAGACATGGATCCACACCCTAACACTCAACTCACCACTTGTGTGACCTTAGACAGCTGACCTGACCTCTGTGCCTCAATTCCCTCACTTACAAAATAGCGATCATAGGAACTGTCTTCTAGAATTCATTTGAAGATGAAATAACAGAACAGTTAGCATAGTTCCTGACATAAAATGTGTTTCTCCCATCAACCTATTAGCAGTGTCTCATTAATATTCTAACACTTATTTCTCTTCTAAAAGCCTAGATTAACTGTTGAGTATTAACTGTCTTTTTTTTCTTTTTTAACAAGAGTAACTCATCTTTAGGAGATTGTTTCTCTTTGAACCAACTCTTCCTCTCCATGAGAGGAGAGTAAAACCACCTGCCCTGCTAATCT
>NW_021879097.1:0-726 GCF_006229205.1 Suricata suricatta
ATCTCACAGTTCATGAGTTCAAGCCCCACACTGGGCTCTCTACTGTCAACATGGAGGACACTTTGAATCCTTGGTCTCCTTCATTTTCTAGACTTCCACTGCTCATTCTCTCTCTTTCTTCTCACCAACCCCCATATTTCTCAAAAATAAATAAACATTAAAAGGAAAAACAAAACAAAACCCTGATGCTTCTGTTTTGGGTCTCAAACCAACTGATAAGAGTTTCCTGATAGAGTAGAGGCTTGGTTTTCTGTAGCCCTTCAGCTCTCCTGCAGTTAAGCCCCACTTATTTTCAAAGCTGCTGGAGCTGAGCCTCACCGAGTTTCAAAGCAAGGTGTTATGGGGTGTGGCACTCTCATTGTAGGTACCCAGGGCCAGGGGTGCCTTGCATATGGCTTGATCCTCTTACTCTTCCATGCCTATGGCATATTTCTTGCTTGTGGGTTGCCTAACTGGGAGTTTGATTGTTGAGCACATCTCTGCCCTTCCTACTTTACCTGATGTGACCTTCTTTCAGTGAAAGATCCTTTCTGTCACTCTTCAGGTTGTGTTTAGAGTCAGTTCCTTCTATGTACTTGTGCTGGTGCCTCCCTGGAAGATGAGCTTAGGGTCCTCCTACTCTTCCATTCCCTCCCCATCATCCTTCCATATTTATAGCTTTAATCATGGCAGGTGACTGTCAGCTTCATCTTCTGTAATAAACTTGTTTAAAAAAAGAAAAACCCA
>NW_021879098.1:0-726 GCF_006229205.1 Suricata suricatta
TGGACTGATGTAGAGGGTATAATGCTAAGCAAAATAAGTCAGGCTAAGAAACAAATACCAGGGAGGCCTGGGTGGCTCAGTCAATTAAGCATTTGACTTCGGCTCAGGTCATGATCTCACAGCTCATGGGTTCCAGCCCCGCATCAGGTTCTATGCTGACAGCTTAGAGCCTGGAGCCTGCTTTCAATTCTGTGGCTCCCTCTCTCTCACTGCCCTATCCTGCTTGTGTTCTCTCTCTCTCTCTCTCTCTCTCTCTCTCTCTCTCTCTCAAAAATAAACATTTTTTAAATTTTTTAATTAAAAGTAATTTTAAAAAGACAAATATCTTATAATCTCGTTCATATGTGGATTCTAAAACCACCAATAAAGAAACAACCAAAAAAGCAGAATCAGACCCGTAAATCCAGAGAACAAATTGATGGTGGTCAGAAGGGAGGAGGTGGGCAGATGGGTAAAATGGGTGCAGGGGAGAGGGAGACACAGGCTTGCAATTATGGAATGACTAAGTCACGGGAATACACGGCCCAGCACGGGGAACAGAGTCGGCGGGACTGTAACAGTGCTGCATGGTGACAGATGGTGGCTAGGCCTTTGGTAAGCTCAGTGTGATATGGAGAAGCTGAATCCTATGTCCTACACCTGAAACTAATGTAATGTTGTGTCAACTGTACTCAGAGAGAAAGAAAATACAGTCCCCCTCTGAGCCAGCCAGGAGCACGTCCAAGT
>NW_021879099.1:0-726 GCF_006229205.1 Suricata suricatta
GGTAATCTACAACAAAGGAGGCAAAAATATCCAATGGGAAAAAGACAGACTCTTCAACAAATGGTGCCGGGAAAGTGACAGCCACATCCAAGAGAATGAAACTGGACCACTTTCTCACACCACACACAAAAATAAACTCTAAACATTGAGACCTGAAACTATAAAATCCATAGATGAAAACATAGGTAGTAATCTCACTGACATTAATCACAGAAACAAATTTCTAGGTATGTCTTTGTGACAAGGGAAAAAAGGAAAATTAAACAATCGGGACTATCACAAAATAAAATGGTTTTGCACAGTGAAAGAAATTATCAATAAAACAAAAAGGTCACCTGTGATGGGAGAAGATATTTGCAATTGATACATTCCATAAAGGCTTAATATCCAGTTAATAACCAAAATATCCAATAACATATACACCTCTGCACCAAAACACCAAATAACCCACTTAAAAAATGGACAGGGAATGGGAACCTGGGTGGCATAGTTGGTTGAGCATCAGACTTTGGCTCAGGTCTTGATATCATGGTTCAAGCACCACCTCTGTCTAGCTCACTTCTGTCATGTCAGAGCTGGCTTCAGGTGTTCTGTCCCAAACTGTCTGCCTCTCCCTTGCTTGCACTCTCTGTCTTACAAAAAAAAGGTTTTAAAAAATGGAAAGGTGACATGAAGAGACATTTTCCAAAGACTACAAACAGAGAGCCAACAGGTACATGACAAGAT
>NW_021879100.1:0-726 GCF_006229205.1 Suricata suricatta
GAGCACATACCTCTGAGTTACCCACCTGATTTGGAGATAAGAGCCAGAGAGGAAGGAAATGAGGAGCAGAATGGTAGGAAGTAGTTGTATTCACAATTTGGTTGAAGGAAGGTCTTTGTCACAACTGCATGAAGGAGTGGGCAGGGTAGTTTTTTAGTTTGTGCCTCTCTGTTAGAAAATAAAAGATCTTTGAAGGATAAGGAAATATTAACAGTATAAGCTTTTAAACCAGATTACATACAACATAAGGATATATACTGCTGACATGATAAAGTATATTAAAAAGGTGATAAATTATTAAAATTTTAGTTATATTCCACCAAATCCATAAACTGTACATAACCAGTAAGCAGCAAAGATTTTGTTGAACTAAATAAACAAGGAAATCCATGTAAAGTGAAATGTGTTCAACCATAGTAAACATCCAAGAATGGAAATTATGGTGACATAGTGGGGTAATGCATATAAAAGTCTTTAAAAAACATGTCAGGAGAAGGGATGCCTGGGTGGCTCAGTCAGCTGAGAGGCTAACTCTTGATTTTGCCCTAAGTCATAATCCCAGGGTCATGGGATCAAGCCCCACATGGAGGGTGGGATGGGGCCTTGATCAATCTTCAGTACGCTCCATGTTTAATGTTGAGCTTAAGAAAGATTAAAGATTGTCTCCCTGTGCCCCTCCCCATTTGCATTAAAGAAAAATGTATGTTGGGAGTATGTTTCATATTC
>NW_021879101.1:0-726 GCF_006229205.1 Suricata suricatta
GCACCCTCTGCCCTGTGTCTTTGGGAATGCCACCAAGGAGCATCCTGGCTCACAGCTCGATCACCTGGGTCCCTGGTTGTCTCAGAAGGAGGGGCATCCGGTGCGATCCTCGGGGGAGCCCCCTGGTCACAGTGCCGACGCCTCTGCTGGTCCACGTGTCCCCGGACCAATGACTCACATTTGGGCAGCCGCCTGGGGCTAGTGGAGAGCTTGTCTGGGTTTTGCACAGTTAAGATTCCTCACACATTTCAGAGAGGGGTTCGCGGCGCACATTAAAATGTCTTTTTGGAAAGAAAAACGTCTTTCAGAAGTCTTGGGAGCAGCATCCTCACCGCTCAGTACAAGTCAAGGAAGCAAATAAATTTTATGTTGCATTTTGCTTGAATTTTTTTCCCCCCTTTGCTTTCTGGGCGTGCTGTGCCAAGCATGATCTGCACATTCATTACGGTGCTTCTTCATCAGGAATAATGACCGTGTCGTCAAACAGGAGATCCACATCCCATTTCAGCGGAGCTGGGTCCCTTCAGAAATAAATCTGGGATGAAATTTCAAGTAGTCACATCTCCCCTGAAACTCCCCGGAGGACATATTCCTGCATCTCAGCCACGTGAGTCATTAAAATCCGGATGGTAGAACCCAGGGGCCAAAACGGCCCCTGACCTGCTTTTGCAAATAAAGTTTTATTGGAAAACAGAAATGTTCATTCTGTGTATTTTGCCCCTGGAC
>NW_021879102.1:0-4603 GCF_006229205.1 Suricata suricatta
TAGCTATAATAAAGAAGCAGTTTTAGGGTTAAAGGGGTGAAGGGTGATAGATACTGGGAAAAATTTTGTTGAAAATGAATGTGTAGATTCTCAACAAGTCTATATACAGACAGTGGTTTTTCTGCATATGCATTTAATTGTCCTGCCATAGTACAATAATAACTAATGTGAGAGCTAATACTTTATGAGCAGTAGTGACGCCATTTGAAGTGCATAACTTAGGCTGGGTGAGGTTAGTACATTTAATTACATGAAGGTATTTATGAGTACATTACATACATTGTACCTACATGCAATACATTAATAAATTAATTAAACAATGTGTTTAATGTGTTCACATGGATGTGTACAGAGTGAAGTGTTATCCCACATCAATGTTAACCTATCTCATATTATTAAGTACTGTAGGAAAGAGGTGAAAAGGAAGAAAATGTGAAGATCTCTTTCCAGTGTAGGGTGGGAACCCGAAGGGACTCCCTTTCATTACTCCAAAGCCATAGGCAGCTCTTGGTTGCATCTTAAGATGAATAAATGTTAGGGGGATAAGGAACTGGCAAACGTGGTGGGATTCTGACCATTAGGGAAATGGTATTTAATCTTCAGGATTTAATTGAATTCCTGGGTGTTAGTGAGAACCAGATGCTGTATGAAGACAATCATTCCTGTGATGCCCAGGTCTTGATCAGTGGCAGTCATACAAGAGGGTATATTGGATGATGTAATTGCCATGGGCATAGCTTTAAATGTCACATGTTACAGTAGATATAGAGATGACTCTCAAAGCACCTAGACTCAAGGGAATAGGTTCAGAGACAGGGACCCAATGAGATTGATTAGGAAGCCATATTATTAGAACTGTTTTCATTCCCCAATGTAGGGGTTGTAGGCAATCTAAAGTCACATAGCAAGCAGGGAGTTTTAACGGGGAGTCACAGAACTAATGAGCATTAATATGTAGGAGAAGTAATGCTACAGTGCCTAATCGTTCTTGATATGATCTCAAGACTTGCTGGCATCAGAAAGGCCGCTGTTCTGCGATGGTCAAGCTTGAACTTCTAGGAACATTGGATTCCTTGTTTCCCCAGCATCAGTGGCCTGTTGAAATCTTAAACAAGCTACAATTAGTCAAGCCGTAAGCTAGAGACCACAGGTCAGTGCATTAGATGTATGTACTCATGACAGTATTAGAACAGTTATAGTCTAATAAAGTCTGATAAAGTCTGTATTTGGAAAGTAACATACATGCATCATTAAGGCATTTTATGAAACTTTACTCTGTGCACACACAGAGCTTTTACTCACATGGTGCTCTGCTGGGTACCTCACGAACATGTATGTGAGTTACTCATCATTATACTTTAGGACTTGAAAATAGGTGTCCCTTACTTCCCCCAGTATATAGATGCTGTGCCCTGTCTCTCTGTTTCGTTTCCTTCATAACATTGGTTGTATAAAGGAGGAGCCAAATATAGTTTGGAAGAATGTAAAGAGGCATGACCTGGAACCTCAGAAGAAGTTCTCATTGCTGACTAAGAACCAAATCAGCATGTGATAAGCAGGAGAAATGCAAATTTAATATTATGTGAATGGAGACTCCACAAACACAGGAAAATTGTAAAGGGAAAGTATGGTATGTATGTCTCTGAAGAAGAGGGAAGGAAGAGAAGGAAGTCAGGGAGAAGAATGGGAGGAAGGAAGGAAGGAAGGAAAGAAGAGGAGAAGTAAGAAATCAGAGTCTGGGGCCTCCAAGGTAAAGAATGTAATTCACAGGAAGATGAAAAGTAAATATTTGATAAGCACATATTTTCTGGGCCACTCTGAAACAGTAGGACATAGAAGACTTTGTTCACGAGGTCCTTCCTGGATTCTTCCCTGTTAACCATCCCTAGCTTGTATCATAATGTAGTAACGTATGGTGAGTGCTCTCTTGCTGGGGCAGCTTTTCTATGTACATTACTCTTTAGAGAGTGAGGCTAAAAGTAACCATTTTCCCTGAATCTGCTTAATTTTGATTATTATTAATTCTAAATAATTCTGCAAATGTGGTCCATCAGAGGAGACCCTGGGTGTGGCTCATACAAACTGGAGATGATTTTGTTGCATGAAGTAAGAATCACACAGGAATAAAAAAATCCTCTATGAAATCACATGGAATCTAAAACAAGTCAACATCGGGGCAGCTGGGTGTCTCCTTTGGCTAAGTGCCAACTTTGGTTTAGGTCATGACCTTGTGCTTCATGAATTCGAGCCCCGTATTGGGCTCCCACATCCAAGGAAGCCTGCTTGGGACTCCTGCTCTGTCCTCTCTGCTCCTCTCCCACCCATGCTTTCTCTCTTTTGAAAAATAAGTAAACTTTGAAAAAAACATTAAAGTAAGTGACAGTCATTGAATTGTGGATTAGAATATTGCCAGCAACTGAGGGTGAAGGAAATGTTGAGATGATCATGACATCTCAAGGTATCGGCAGGGGGACCTCTCAAGCCCGTCACTCATAGTCAATGGCAGATCCACCAGGAAGGTAAAGTCTTCACATTCCACAAACTTGACTGTGGAGGCAGGTTATACTCTCCTATTCCCGCCAGAGGAAAAGACATTTCCATATCTTTCCCAGGCAACAGGTCAACCACGGAAAACCCACATTCCTTCAAACTACCATGTTATTAGAAAGAACGTTCGTTTATAAGCAACTTCTCAACTCATCCCTTGTCTCCAGATAAGCAGGCCTTCTTCTGGATTCCCCGGACTCAGCTACAGTTTTGCCTACCCGGTTTGGCACTAATTCCAAATTCTGTTTTTCCAGGCTGAACCCATCTTTTGGCAGTTAGACGCCTGGCAGTGCTTATTTAGAAGTTTAAGTGTAACAAGGTTCATTAATGTAGGATGAATAAATAAGGGATTTCTACTGTACAGCACAGTGACTGTTTTCTACACTTGAAATTTGCTGGAAGAAAGCATCTCAAGCATGCTCCCCCCACACACACACACACTAATCTTAACTGTGTTGGGTGAGGCGTTTGTTCATGAGTTTGATTTACGTAACGATTTTGTAGGCAGATAAGCTTAGGGGTCCTTGGAATAGGGGAGAGAAGACTGGATTTCTAAACGTAAGAGAAGTCACGTTAGTCATTTCTGAATGATGCCTGCTACTTATCCTAGCACCTGTTTTGAGAACTTCCTGGGATATATGAAAGTTGCAGAATAATAGAGATCAGTAGTTAAAGATTCTTTTTTAATGTATTTATTTTTGACAGAGAGAATATGAGTGGGGATGGAAGAAAAGGAGGGCAGAGCATCCAAAGTGGGTTCTGCATTGACAGCAGAGAGCCCCCTATGGGCACAAACTCACAAAGCTTGAGATCATAATCTGAGCCCAAGTTGAACGTTTAAAGGACTGAGCCACCCAGGTGCTTATTTATCAGTAGTTAGCAAACAGCAAAAGAATGCAGAAACAGGGGCGCCTGGGTGGCTCAGTCCATTGAGCGTCCGGCTTCGGCTCAGGTCATGATCTCATGGTTCGTGGGTTCGAGCTCCACCTGGGGTTCTGTGTTGACAACTAGATCAGAGACTGGAGCCTGCTTTGGATTCTGTGTCTCCCTCTCTCTCTGACCCTCCCCTGCTCACGCTGTCTCTCTCTGTCTCTCAAAAATAAATTAAAGACATTAAAAAATGTAGAAAGAAACAGCCACTACCAGGCATGCAGATGGTCTAATCATAGAAGATGCAATAAATCCATGATATATGGTCTCCCACTGCTAAGTCCAGAGTAGACACTGATTTGACACACATTCTCTTGTGGATTTTGTGGGAATTGAACACTTACTATGAGCACCCAAATAATGGGTAAGGGTACCAGACACCTGACGATGCCTATCCTTTCTGGTCCACTGACTTCAATCAACTAGGACCTGGACTCTCAATTTAAGATGACTTTTGGCTGATTTGAAAATAAAAAAATGTCCTTTGCCACATCCCCTGACAAATATGCACGTGTGCTCGGTGTAAATCTGACCCGACTTTGTTGTGTGGGGAGATAGATTGGGAAATATACCTGGTGTTCTTTTCTGGCAAGTAAAACCGGTTCTTTTCCTATGTTTTGGTTGGTGGTATCTTTTGGTTCAGCAGCCACCAAGAGTGAAATCAATTGTGGGTTATAATTTCACAACATGTATGGATATTTACTGTTTGATTTTTGTTTCTTTGAGGTTTTTTTCGTTCTTTCTTTATTTTTTGATAGAGAGAGAGAGACAGCGCGAACAGGGGAGGGTCAGAATGAGGGAGACCCAGAATACGGAGCAGGCTCCAGGCTCTGAGCTAGCTGTCAGCACAGAGTCCGACTAGGGGCTCAAATCCAGGAACTGTGTGATCATGACCTGAGAGGAAGCCGGATGCTTAACCGACTGAGCCACTCAGGCACCCCGGATATTTACTGTTTTAATCTTCACGACAGTTGGAATTTTTTAAATGGAAATCAAGGAGCTGAATGAGTATGCACAAGAAACACTGACTTTAATGAGAACGTATGAAATGTAGGCACCAAAACATGCAGTTCTCTCTTCCCATATACCTGCTTATGGGGTTCAGTAAAAGTGAGCAGCTCCCACT
>NW_021879103.1:0-1529 GCF_006229205.1 Suricata suricatta
GAGAGAGAGAGAGAGAGAGAGGCAGACAGACAGAGCCCGAACAGGGGAAGGGCAGAGAGAGAGAGAAAGAGGGAGACAGACTCTGAAGCAGGCTCCAGGGAGCTTGAACCCATGAGTTGTGAGATCATGACCTGAGCTGAAGCCGGATGCTCAACCAACTGAGCCACCCAGGTGCCCCTTGCCACTAACTTTTAACACAAAATCTTAGGAGGAAGAAAACCTTTCACAGTAATTGTGTACTTGGCTCTCAATAAATAAGAGACAACTTAACTTCCAGAAACATCTAAAACATCCTTAGGGGAAGTGAGACTTAAAGCTACAACTTGCAACTGTAAGAAATAGCAGGACTAGTAGAGGAAGTTTCCTCCATTACAAAGTGTTCTGCCTTAGGATATGGCATCGTGTTTACAAAAATATTTCACCCAGCTCTGGACAGTGACAACCAGGAAGAAAAGATGAAAACTATCAGGCTGTCTTGAACCTTTCATTAACCTTGAGGTCTAGCCATCTTACTTATATTTAAATAAATATTGATCTTTAAAGCCAACAGAGGAGATTTAAGCTACAGTCGAATGGCATAACAGATCTTCTAAAAACAGAAACATTTAAGTCTTAGATCTACTTTGCTCCACATATTTCTGTTTTCTGTTGTCTTTCATGAATGCTAACTTCACACACATTTAAAACATTTTAAATGTTAATGGGTGTACACGACTACCTGGGATATACACCAATATAAAAATTCGACAAACCAGCATTTGACAGATGATTTCTTAGCTGTTCAAGCATGAAGACTTCAACTTCTATTCAGAGACTCTTTATTTCCTGAGTATCATTATTACTATTATTATTATTGATTATTGCCGTGGGCATTTCCTATTTTAATCACTTCACTCTGTTTTACAGGAGGGGTTCAAAATGGGACTAACTCTTGAAGGCACAGTATTTTGTCTCGACCCCTTAGACAGCAGGTGCTGACGTCAGGAACAAGAGATCCAGATTTCTGTTAAATTTGTTTTCTACACCTATACATCATTCATTATTACTTTATGACAGGAGGTATTCATGTGCCAATATATTTTTGAAAATCTTAACTTTTTGAAAATTATTTTAGTAATATGTCCTTCATTATTGATCTATAACATTTATTTTAAAAACAACTCACTGTAAAGTAAATCATACTTCTATGTTCCTTTCTGTTTCTCTTGCAGATGAATTTAAAATCAAAAAACAAATTACTCAAATATCTTTCTTGTGTCTGAGTTCTAAATAATTAGCATCTTGAAATTTGTGTTCATTCTCCAGGCTGCTAGTTCATTATTAATTCCCAAAAGCCATACCTTAATGATACCTTTCAAAGTCTCGACAAGATATACCTATGCCAAACTAAATATGTTCTATATTCAAGCCAATAAACATGTTACCATCTATTAGACAGATGTTATTTTATGTATTATATGTTTTTCATATGTTGGCAAAATGTAAACTTTAAATATAATGCCACCAGGTCATTTTTAGCAGGTAAAATA
>NW_021879104.1:0-726 GCF_006229205.1 Suricata suricatta
GGGGGGCAGGCTCGCCTGCGGTTTCCAGAGTTCCTGTTCCTCTCGAGCAGCTGCAGCACTCGCCGTGACCCCTGTGGCCGGGCCGTGACACCTCCTCACGGTGCATGTGTCCGGAAGGCTCGGCGACCTGGTCCCCAGGGGCCCCTGGGGAGCTCAGGCCTGCATCCCCCCCATCCCCCCGCCGCCATCCATGCGGCCTCGGCTTGTTTACTGACCGTTCCACACCTCAGTCTTCTCATCTACAAAACGGGGACAGAAGGGACACCCAGGTGGCTTGGTCGGTGAAGCATCGACTTCGGCTCAGGTCATGATCTCACGGTTCATGGTTAGGGCCCCGCGTCGGGCTCTGTGCTGACAGCTCAGAGCCTGGAGCCTGCTTCAGATTCTGGGTCTCCCTCTCGCTGTCCCTCCCCTGCTCGTGCTCTCTCTCTCCCTCTTAAAAAATGAATAAAACATTTAAAAAGGTAAAGCAAAATGGCTACAGCAAGAGTGCACCTGGCCCCCGAGGCAGCCAGAGGATTAAATGATCTCACACTTGCCCAGCGGGGGCCCAGTAAGCAGATGCCACCACAGAAGGGGATCTGCAGCCCCTCCCTCCTCCCTTCTTGGGGCAAGCGGTGACCCGTGGTCTGCAGCGCGGCCAGGCCAGAGCAGCGCGTGGGCACTGAGTACGCCGATGTCCCAAGGCCACGGGTGGAGGGGCTGGGAGCAGCTGAGGCAGTGGGC
>NW_021879105.1:0-726 GCF_006229205.1 Suricata suricatta
TGAAAACAAATGACTCCGCATGATGCTGCCAACCTTGCTTGATTGGCTTCTGGACTGATCTGCCGTCCTACGGCTGTGCTCCACTCATTCATGGGAACATAGATGCAAAGGTTTGTGTGAACGAGACTTCCATGTCCTCCATTGTTCACTATGCAGAGCACAGCAAGTCTTCCTGCTCCCCAGAGATTGCAGGATAGAGCTCTTCCCTCAATCATGAGCGTCTGGGGGGTTCAGTTGCTTAAGCAGCCAACTCTTGCTTCCGGCTTGGATCATGATCACACAGTTCGTGGGTTCCAGCCCTGCATCAGGCTCTGTGCTGACTGTGAAGAGCCTGCTTGGGATTCTGTCTCCCTGTCTCTCTGTCCCTCCTCCACTTGCTCTCTATCTCTCTCTCAAAATAAATGAAAACAAACTTAAAAGAAATAAAATAAATGACCCCTGCATGGGCTGATTTTCCTACAGACCAAGATTTTGTATCGATAATCAAAGAACAAACAGCTATATGATGAAACCTTAATACAAGCCTGGAGAATGGAAATCTAGATTTAGAAGCATCATAGGAGAAATGATTACTACGTCATGGGAGATCATTTTTGTTGAAGGGAATGACGTTTAATCCCAGAGTTTTATTTGTAGCATTAAAGTCATATCAACATGTTTTATACAAAGTCCTAAGAAGAGAAAAAGAGGAAAGAGATCATTTTGAGCCCAAATATACCCATAAAC
>NW_021879106.1:0-726 GCF_006229205.1 Suricata suricatta
CACATATAGTGAAATAGAAGTACAGTGAGTTTTTAAAACTTGGCATGGTCACCTAGTAAGTAGCAAATGATAATGTACATCTTTAATCACTGGAATGTAAATGTCTCAAATTCCATCATATCATGCATTTGCTTCGCTAGAATACAAGCTCCATGAAGGTAGGGACTTTGTCACTGTATTGTAATATTCACTGAGTAGGCATTTGGTAAATAGGTACTGAGTGAATAAATAAGTGAATATCTGCCTCCAGTTGTTCTCCTTCCTCTCCTAATTGGCAATAAATGACTAATTAACTTAATTGATTAATCAATCATGACCTAAACAAGTTAGAACAAACATGCTCAGTGTGAGACCACAAAGGGTTTGCCTATGAATAAAGTGCTTGAGATACAATTTGCTAATGGAGCAACATCCTTTTTGGATTCTCAAGACATATTTTTAAATATAATCCTGGTTCTTCCTAAATGACTTGCAGATTAGCAAATTAATAATATGCTCAGAAATCTAAACCAATAATAATTTTATAAGGTTAATTTAAAAATCAGCTTATGATTACTCAAATATAGGATGAATTCTAACAAATATAAATATCAGTTGGTACCAGTAACTCATTAATCATTGGAAGAAGATCAGACAGTGAATTTTCAAGGAACATGGAAAAGTCAAATTTCATTATTGCTCACTGGGGCAATGGGGTTCATGTAAGGGAAAAAGATCTTTAACACT
>NW_021879107.1:0-726 GCF_006229205.1 Suricata suricatta
GAGATAGGATCTACAAGGACCCGGCACCCTCTGGGTGACAGCATCCTAAATGCAGGATGGGCCTTCAGGACACTGCCTGTGAAGGTGAGAAGGGGCGGATGAAGAGTAAGAGAGAAAGAGAGAACGTAGGCGGCAGATGGAGAAGGAGGACGGGGGGCTTTAGAAGCACAAGCCATCTCTAGTCAGATGGAAGTTATCTTAAAGCCAAATACCTGCTCTCCACGGGCCCGTCTGTCTCTAGGTATTCTGTGCAATTTCCTTGCCCTTGTTCTGTCTCCTTCTCGCTAAATCATTATGGGGAGAGAGTTTGGGCTCTGTTCAGTATAAGGGCAATGGGCTTGGCCTCTTGATGGCTCAGGAGAAAGGGAAGGACATAACATTCCTGGCTTCACATTCCTGCTACCTGCTCTGGCTCCTTAGAACCAAGGGCTCGGTCCCCAACCTCACAACGGCTGATCTCCCTGCTCCCTCAACCCCTAGGTCAGAACACTCTTCTCCCAGACCTGCTCTTCCCTCCAGCCCAAGCTCAGTACCCTCCTCCAGGAGAGGGGTCTCACATCTAGTGGACATGAGGTCCAGAGGCAGAAGTGAAGCGCAGAGATCCCGGGAGGACCAGGGCAGAGATGAAATCCTGAGGTGGGGAGACCTGGGCAGGGAGGGTAGCAGTAAGTATAATATTCAGGGATAGCTATTTAGTAGTCACTTTCTATGTGGAGTGACTTTCTA
>NW_021879108.1:0-726 GCF_006229205.1 Suricata suricatta
AGTAATGTATTTAATGTTTTCATATTTAATACAAAGGAAATGTAATAGACTTTTACTTCAGATCAATAACTTTAAAACAGACTTTAGTTATGTTTATCAATGATGTTAGCTTAGTCTTTTTATAAAGACATATATTGTTTTCTAAGATTAGCCTTCCATGAGGAGATTGTTCTAATGTGCATATTTCTAAAAATCATTAAAGTCTTGAAAGTCTTGGTGGAATTCTAGATTCACCATGAGGGAATTGTCATGGATCAGAAAAAGTTGAAGTCTGCATAAATATTAAAGCATACCTAAGGCATTCATTTTTGTCTTCCTCAAGATTTTTGTTAATTTGGGTCAAAGGCTTGTTCTCACACAATTTTTATTTCCTCTATAGTATCTTGCAGTGTGCTGGGCACTGGTGGATTTTAACAAATATTTGTTATATAAAAAAGAGAGATAATACTATCAAAGTCAGCAGCTTATTTAAGATTTTTGATTTATTATCTATTTCTGTGTCACCAATGTGTAAATTAGAATTTTTTTAAAATGATTTTATGTCTTTATTTGATTTTTAGAGACAGAGAGAGAGTGTGAGTGGGCGAGGGGAAGAGAGAGAGAAGGAGACACAGAATTCGAAGCAGGCTCCAGGCTCAGAGCCTGGCATGGGATTTGAACTCATGGGGCTGTGAGATCATGACCTGAGCTGAAGTCAGATGCTTAACCAACTGAGCCACCCAGGCA
>NW_021879109.1:0-726 GCF_006229205.1 Suricata suricatta
GAAAGCAAGCTTGAAGGCGCTTCCTCAAACTCACTGCTCTCCCTCTTTTGTTTTAGGAGGTCGACCCGCAAAGGGAAGCAAGGTAAGAGAAATCATTAAAATGTGTTTGTTACTCACTCTGTAGTTCAGAAGGATAGGACATCGTAAAGGTTTAGCCACCACTTGAAAAATAAAACCCAGAAGTTAGCTTGGGATTTAACTTCTGTTAAAGTTGGAAGTTAACTTCTGTTTCCAAACCCCCAAAACTGTTAACCATTAGTTCTGCTTGACGAAAAATAAATTTAATTTCTGATTCTCTTTTCTTTGCAGACTCCTTTACCGCCTCCTCGGTAAGACCCTCGGCATAGACATTTTATTTTGCTAGGCACTTAAACGATTAGTTCCAGAATTTGAAAAGCTCTAGAATCCAAAAAAGGGCAACACGAACAGGTGGCATGGAAAAACGAACGTGAGCTAGCCTGAGCGAGCCTTCACTCGTCCGTGTAACGGTCTGCCCGCTCACAGAAATCTATTCCATGCGCGGCCATGTCGGCTCTTGGTGGGCCCGCTGCTTCTCTATGCCTCCCCTCCTCCTAGTGCGGAAGTCACGGGATGTGACGTATATTTATGCATGTATGTGCATTTTCTACATAGTATATGTAGAAATACAACTATGATTTTATCATACACACATAGGAAAGTGAGAGCAGCAGCCTTGACTTCCCAGGCTCCGGTGAGTCAGCCTCT
>NW_021879110.1:0-726 GCF_006229205.1 Suricata suricatta
TCTGAGTGATTTTCATGACCATTGGGTTATTTTAATATAAATCGTTATAGTCAAAATTTACTTTTATAACAATGTCAACCAATGTTTATCAAGTAACAGTTTAATCATAGTTCTAAAAAATATCCCTGGCAATCAATAACATTGATTAACTGTGATAAAATGCTTTGGAGAAATCAAAATTAGTGCCATGACACACTGTATTTTGTTTAGAAGGCTGCATCCTTTGAATATCAAAGACAAGGATGACAAAAAATAAATATGGTATTAAGGAAAAATATGCCACAACTGTTATATATTTGGGAATCTTGAAAATTATTTTCATTTATTCTCCAGTATATTTATATATTATTTCATTATTAATTCATTTACTTTATTCTATTAGAAAATGATGAGAATATTAATTATGAAAAGTCTTCAAAAATGTTCTCCTCAAATGCAATGTGACTTCCATTGACTTCTCAAATGCCAATAACACAGTTATATGGAATTTTTAAAGCACAACTACCAGTTGTGTTTGACTTGAATCAAGTAAAATTTGTTATTACTTGTTAGGTATTCATCAATTGAATAGTGTGAACTTGCAAAGAGAATCTGGACAAATAATAAAAAGTTAGTGAGGGGTAATTCATCAATTAAAATTATGCACGGTCATTTTTTTTGTCTGACAGCTCACGTTTCACTAATTATTTCAAGTGTGTCCCAGAATTACCATCCTCAAGGAACCGT
>NW_021879111.1:0-726 GCF_006229205.1 Suricata suricatta
TTATGTTGGTCTCATAAAATGATTGAGAAGAAATACATGCTTGTCTTAGTCCATCAGACTTCTATAATTCCAATATCATAGATTGGCTGGCTTAGCCAACAAACATGTAATTCTCAAGTTCTGGGAAGTCCAAGATCATGATTTCTGCAGATATGTTGTCTGGTGGCTCCCTAATTTCTGGTTTATAAATTGTGGTCTTCTTAATGTGTCCTCACATGGCAGGGAGAGGGAGAGATCTCTCTGGAACCTGTTTAATAAGGGCAATATTCCTATTCATGAGAGCTCCACCTTCATGACCTAATCACCTCCCAAAGACTCCACGTCAGGTGCACCTTGGTGGCTCAGTTGGTTAAGCAGCCAACTTCAGCTCAGGTCATGATCTCACAGTTTGTGGGTTTGAGCCCTGTGTTGGGCTCTGTGCTAACAGCTTAGTCTGGAGCCCGCTTCCGATTCTGTGTCTCCCTCTGTCTCTGACCATCTCCTGCTTTCACTCTGTCTCTTTCTGTCTCAAAAATAAATAAACATTTAAAAAATTTAAAAAGAAAAAGACTCCACCTCTGAATAACATCACATTGAGGAGTTAGGATTTCATTCAACATATGAATTTTGCAGGGACGCAAATATTCAGTCAATAACAGCCCACATCTATTTTCTAGAAGAGTTTGTGTGGAATTTGTATTATTTGCTCCTAAAATGTTTTATTCAATTCACCAAGTGGGGTCATCT
>NW_021879112.1:0-726 GCF_006229205.1 Suricata suricatta
ATTATCTTCTAATCATACCTTTGAGCTGCTCTCGATTATTTCCTTCCCGAGGACACTTGATTTGATATTTGTTTTCAAAAGAATCGCTTTTGCTTTCTGAAAAATCTCCCTCTTGAAAATAAAGAAAGTGATTAATCCTATAACTCAGTTCGAAAACTTTTATGCAGTTCACCGAGAGGTGCTTCCCCGAATGTAAAGTTATATGGTTGGGAGGCACTTGAGAGAAAATATCTAAGATTCTCGTGTTAAGAACGTCATATTTCTTCAACATGAGTTTGGAGGCTTTGGTGAGTTTCCGCTCTACCATTCATGGGAGCACTTGAACTTCTGGCATGATTCGGTGCAGAATCCCTATGCAAGAAACAGTTTAGTTAAAAAAAAATGCAACACCCATTAGCTCAGATTCTCAAGGTCTGGAATAAGGTTAATTGGATTTGTTCACGAATCCGAGAACCTGCCTTCAACAGTGGGTCTCCCAAAAGGTCTTCCATGAGACACTGGTTCTAAAGAGGCGATAAGTATCATTTGAAAAAAGCCTTCTGTGATACAAATAAATTGAAGAAATATAGAATTAAACAAATTAAGTGATTTTTTTTTCCTTTGCAGAAGGTCTCAGGGGCTTCCTATGCTAATGTGCATTGATTATCTCCTACAAGAGTCTATGATATGCCGTGTGTCTAAATTATTTGATCACGAATCCTTTCTGTCAGAGGCCCCCTGGTCTGC
>NW_021879113.1:0-726 GCF_006229205.1 Suricata suricatta
CCTTGGAACTGAGGGAGAAAGGGATTCTGGGAGGCTCCAGATTTTGCCCTTGGGAAACTAAGTGGGTGGTGATGGCTTTGCTAATACACGAGGAGGAGCAGGTCTGAGGCACAATTCATGAGCTTCAGATTGCACGTGGGTGAATCCAAGTTGCTCCTGGGACCATCTGAGGAGAAAAGCTCAGTGAGCCATTGAGGTGCGTCTCTGGACTCAACAGAAGGATTGGGGTGTTGGGGATTTCTGAGTCTTTCTAAGGCATGTGGAGTTGAAGTGTGGGCCCCACGGGTTTCTCTGTCCCAGAGACAGGAAGAGATGAAGACACCTAAGTAACTGATATTTCGAATATCATCCCCAAGGTGGAAGAAAGGGGCCAGCACTCAGTTTGGACTTGAGAAGACTTGGGGTCCAGCTTGACCCTGTCACCTGCTGTGTGACCTTCAGCAAGTCAATTAGCCACTTCAAAAATGGGGATGGTGATGACCAGCTAGCACCTCCCAGAGCTGATGTGAGGATCAGTTGAGCTCTGGTACCTCGAAGTCCTTCAGAAAGTGTATGCTGTTTTTAAAAATACAATTCTGCAGGGACACCTGGGTGGCTCAGTCGGTTAAGTGTCCGGCTTTGGTTCAGGTCATCATCTCCTGGTTTGTGGGTTTGAGACCCACATTAGGCTCTGTGCTGACAGCCCAGAGCCTGGAACCTGCTTCAGATTCTGTGTCTCCCTCTCTC
>NW_021879114.1:0-1529 GCF_006229205.1 Suricata suricatta
AATAAAAAAATTTTAAAAAAAGGTCAGAGGCAGCAATCTCTATGACCTCAGCCAGAGCAGCTTCTTACTAAGACATATTGCTGAAGGCAAGGGAAATAAAAGCAAACATGAACTATTGGGACTTCTTCAAAATAAAAAACTTCTGCACAATGAAGGAAACAATCAGCAAAACTAAAAGACAGCCTGTGAAATGGGAGAAGATATTTGCAAATGATATACCTGATAATGTGTTAATATCTAAAATATATAAAGAAGTTATCAAGCTCAACACCCAAAAAACAAATAATCCAGTTAAGAAATAGGCAGAAGACATGAATAGAGAGTGTTCCAAAGATGACATCCAGATGGCTAACAGACACATGAAAAGATGCTCAACATCACTCATCAGGGAAATTCAAATCAAAACCACAATGAGATACTGCCTCATTGTCAGAATGGCTAAAATTCACAACACAAGAAACTTGTGATGCAGAGAAAGGGAACTCTCTTGCACCATCAGTGGGAATGCAAACTGGTGTAATCACTATGGAGAATGGTATGGAGGTTCCTCAAAAAACTAAAAACAGAACTACCCTGCAGTCCAGCAACTGCCATATTAGGTATTTTTCCAAAGGACACATAAATACAACTCCAAGGGGGTACATGCACTCCAGTGTTTATAGCAGCGTTATAAACATTAGCTAAACTATGGAGAGAGTCCAAATGTCTCCTGACTGATGAATGGATAAAGAAGATGTGGGGTGTGTGTGTGTGTGTGTGTGTGTGTGTCTGTACACACACAATAGAATATTAGCTATCACAAAGAATGAAATCTTGCCATTTGTAATGACATGGGTGGAGCTAGAATGTAATATGCTAAGCAAAATAAGTCAATCAGAGAAAGACAAATACCATATGATTTCACGCATCTGAAGAATTTAAGAAACAAAACAGATGAACATATGGGAAGAGGGGGGAGGAAAAGAGAGGGAAACAAACCATAAGTGACTCTTAATGACAGAAAACAAACTGAAGATTGATGGGGTAGGTGGGTGGGAGGCGGGCTAGTGATGATGCATACTAAGGAGGGCACTTGTGATGAGCACTGAGTGTTGTATGTAACTGATGGAGCACTCCTAAAACCCATATTGTACTGTATGTGAACTAAATTTTAAATAAAAAAGCAAGCAAGCAAGTGACCCTAGGGAAAAAAGCCAAGAGTTAGTCAAGGAACATTCCCTATTTTTTGGAATTGAGTTACTTGGCAATATTTTTCCAGCATAATTTTAGAATTACTACAGACCAATGACTGCTTAGAACCTCCCGTTTCCCCCTTTTGGTTTTTTAAATTTTTTAAATGTTTTATTTATTTTTGAGAGAGAGAGAGAAACAGTGTGAGCAGGAGAGGGTCAGAGAGAGAAGGAGATACAGAATGCAAAGACAGGTTCTAGGCTCTAAGCTAGCTGTCAGCACAGAGCCTGATGTGGGGCTCGAACCCAGAAACTGCGAGATCATGACTTGAGCCAAAGTCGGATGCTCAACTGACTGAG
>NW_021879115.1:0-726 GCF_006229205.1 Suricata suricatta
TGGGGGGCACGCGGCCCCTGCACACTGCCAGGGGGGCACACGGCCCCTGCACACTGCCAGGGGGGCACGCGGCCCCTGCACACTCCGGGGGGCACGCGGCCCCTGCACACTGCCAGGGGGGCACACGGCCCCTGCACGCCCCGGGGTGCACGCGGCCCCTGCACACTGCCAGGGGAGGCCTGGTTAGCGCAGAATGTGGCGGCCTCCCCTGCCCGCCTGAGACACCTCCAGTAACAGGGACGGGCCGCCCGCGCCACTCCAGCCCCATCTACACCGTGCCCACGCCAGACAGACCTCCCATTTCAACAGTCACAAATTAGGACATGAAACCCAAGTCTTGATTCAAGCCTTCTGCGCAGGAACTGTGAGGGCCACCCACCCCAGGGCCCCAGACGCCCCCCTCCACCCGTCTTCTCTCTCGTCCTCTCTTCTCATGAAGAACTGCGTTTTGGAAGAGCTGCACATGGCCACCACCAGCAGAAAGTCTCCGTCACGTGCCCTAAGTGAGCGGAAACCAGGACGGACACGGAGAGCCCACAGCCTCACGGCCACAGACGGCGCTGAAGGCCCCCAGGCGGCACAGGTGCCAGGCACCGAGCGTCCTCCATGTGCCCAGCCCAGGTCTTGGGACATACCTGCTGGGCACGCCCACCCCCACCGCTGGGCAGGCCCACGGCCATGCCCACATCCCTCCGTGCCGCCAGGCCCCAGGCGTCTGCTCAGTGT
>NW_021879116.1:0-726 GCF_006229205.1 Suricata suricatta
CCTTCGCGGAAGGTGTGCAGTCTCCCGGCTCAGAGGCCACCTTGTTACCACGTCAGCCACGACACTGTGGCAAGCCACATCAATAAGGCTCACCGCTCCCGTGGCGCTATCTTCAATGCACGGCACGCACTATAGCTTCCTTTAATCGCCTCACTGGCTGCGAAGTGCCTGTTCTCATCCCCACTTCACAGATACGACGGCGGAGATGCTGACATTCCACAAAGCCTCCAGTGTTAAATATCAGAGCGCAGCTGCCGCCGGTAATCGAGGTCTCACGGGTCACGGCGATGGCGAGGGTGTCTGCTGCCGTCGCTGATCATTCAACTGTGCTGCTGGGATTTTTCCAGCCCCGCTGGGAGAGGTGTGCGCTGTCTGGCTAAGGGGCGCGGAGAACTGGCGGCACCGCCTCGCCCCTGTCCAGCCGCGAGCATGTGAGACGTTTTCCTCTGCGAGCTTCAGCCAGGACACAGCCCAGGGGTGGGCCCCTGACCTCGGCCCGGTCGTGCGTCTAGGCTGGAGGCACCCCGGAGACACAGCTGGCTGCCTGTCAGCCACGTCCCAGGAACCATCTGCAGCCGCCCGTCTCTCAGGTGAGAGCTAGCGGGGCAGGAAGCAGAGGGCCTGCAAAGGGAAAGGGGGGCCAAGGCAAAGCGAGCCCCACATTTCCACTCCAAGAATAGCACCAGCCCACAGAAGAAACCACCTGGTGCTGTTTCCGCTCAGCCC
>NW_021879117.1:0-726 GCF_006229205.1 Suricata suricatta
GCAGGAGGGACAGTCACTAAAGGCTTGACCCAAACCCAGTTAGGAGCCGTTGTCTCTCTATTCAGACTTATCTCTGAAGAGCTTCAGAATTTGTGGTCTGGTCCAAGGTCTTCTGGCAGGAGATCCTTTTTCACGTGCATTCTAAATTGATTTAAGCCGGTTAGTCTTTTCTGAGGTAGGCTGTGGGAGAGACCGACGACCTCATTGCGGGTTATGGGGACGACCCTTGTCAGTGCCTGTCGGTGGCCCTGTCCTCTGTGCTCTCAGCCCTCCTGGCCTGCGCACGGGAGGACACCAGCCCGCCTGCTCCCCGCCAGAGCTCAGCTGCGCCCGTGAAAGAGGAATGCTCTTCAAGCCTGTGTTGTCCTAAGAGATCCATTGATTGTGAGGAACCTGTCCTCAGAATAACTTTAGGGGAAAAGGACGGATTTACTGGAAGCAGACCGAGGCATCTAACATGAGTTAAGATCTGGTGCCCAGTCCCTACAAGGGACTAGAACTGGTGTATTGGTTAGGGGTACATAGACCTCTCTGACAGACAAACCTCAGACCCCAGGGGCTTAGCGCAGAAGTTGATTTCTCACGCTCAGAAGCTTCAGTCTCTGGGCGGGATAGGCTGTGCCAGACAGTCATTCAGGGCCCCAGGACGATGACACTCTGCCCGGGTGTCCAACCGACAGGGGAAGGGAGGGTGGGAGGCCGAGCAGGTGGCTTGATGGGCCCGTC
>NW_021879118.1:0-726 GCF_006229205.1 Suricata suricatta
GTATGGTGTAAGAGACTGGTCTAGTTTCATTCTTCTACATGTTGCTGTCCAGTTTTCCATGTATTTCTATTTTTAATTTGTTCACAGTTTTTATAACAACTAGATATTGAACCCTGTCAAAAATATTTTGTATCAGTTAAAATAACAATGTTATTTTTATTTTTCTGTCAATATGGTAAATTTCATTGATTATTAAAAAAACCCTTTTTTATGTTTTTTATTTATTTTTGAGAGACAGAGATAGACAGTGGGGGCAGGGGAGGGTCAGAGAGAGGGTCACAGAATCTGAAATAGGCTCCAGGCTCTGAGCTAGCTGTCAGCACAGAGCCCAACACGGGGCTCAAATACATGAACCACGAGATCATGACCTGAGCCAAAGCTGAATGCTAAACTGACTGAGCCACCCAGGTGCCCCTCGTTGATTATTTTTTAAATGTTAATAAATCTTTTAATTTCTGAAATACACCCACCCACCCCACCCAACTTGGATTTATAGATCCATTTATTTTTTAATGTTTACAGGATTGATAGTACTCTCTCCTGATGCTGTATTTTTGGTGTGTGCATTTCTTCCGTTTAAAAAAACAAATCTTGTTAGTCTCTTATTGGTTTATTAATTTTTTTGCTAATTTCTTTAAAGATTTTTTTAAATGTTTATTTATTTTTGAGAGGGGGGGGCAGTCTGAGCTTGGGAGGGAGAGAGGGAATCCCAAGCAGGCTCCAGAC
>NW_021879119.1:0-726 GCF_006229205.1 Suricata suricatta
GTAGGTTAGTATTTTCAGTCTTTAGTGAGCTTGTTAAAACTGCTAACTCCTAGTGTTTACTCCCTGGGATTTGAATCACTAGGTTTGGGGTGGTGCTCAGGAATTTGCCAACTCAACAAAACTTTGGGAACCTCGCTTTGGAAAATCCTAATACAGGTGATTATGTACCCATATCTAGCTCCTGAGGAAACATGGGAAGACCAGAGCAGTTCATGTACATTACCATATTGGCTGTCCATTTATAACGTCACATTTATCAAGCCTGACTGTTTTGGACTCCGTCTATTGTGCTATCACATTTATTTACTTTAACTCCAAAACTTGCTGGTTGGGTTATAGAATACCCACTGTTTGTACATCAGTATTTCCTCCTGAAACACTAACAGCGTTGTTTTATAATTAATAAAACTGAAAACCTATTCATTGTACCTTTCTATATTGCTTGATTTTTTTTAAAAGTAAAAATTGCTTTAATTCACCACCCAGAAATAACTGTTACTAACATTTCTGTAATACCCTTTCACTTTTCTAAGTAAACTTTTAAATAAAAAAAAGCATACTATTTTATTTTGTAAACTTAAAAAAAAATCATAATTTAGCCTGATCATATTTCCATTTTAAATCTACCACATTTAAAGTCTTGAGACACATGGCACTCTGGATGAGTTCTTATATACACACTAATATTTTTTAGAGTTTTGTTCAACATTCACTTAGGGTGATTTA
>NW_021879120.1:0-726 GCF_006229205.1 Suricata suricatta
GAGAGGCAGGGGCCGGAAAGCCCCTAGCAGGAAGGAGGCAGAGCGTGGAGATGCAGAAGATGCGCAGAGGCGTCAGGGCCTCGACACTGCTGGTCGGGGCGCCTGGCGGCCACAGTGGCACAAGGAAACTTCCAGGGGAGGGGGGAGGAGGGCAGGGAAGGCCCCTGACAGGAGCCCAACGGCTAGCGTGTGGTGTCCCACGTGGCTCAGCACTTTGGCAAAGCTGGGCCTGGGAGCGTTCAGAGACCCCAACCACCAAGGCCTTGGAGGATCCAGGCCCCGCATCCCCTCCTCCCTGCAGCCTGACCCAGGTTAGACCAGATGGTCAATTCCGAGCCACAGGAAGTAGAGTTTATCCCCACAGGGGGCCCCAACCTAAACAATTTAGTCTCATGAGTGACCCTGCTGGGGACCAGTGCACGGGGTTTGTTTAAAAGCAGCAAACAGGAGGCTTTGGGGTCATCGGGGCCTGGACAGGGGCAGGAGGGTCGTATGAGCTGGCAGGGAGGTGTGTGCCCCGTGGGTGGCTGCGTGCAAGCGTGGTGGCAGTGAGCTGCGCCCCCAGGCCTGGGCATGGCAGCCCCTCTGACCCCATGTCCTCTGAGCAGAGTGTTGCTCATTCTCAGGAGGAGAGGGGGCCTGTATTGGAGAAGGGGGTGTCTACCCCAGGAATGTCACCAGGACCCCCTCACTGGTCTCCCCCAGGGAGCCCAGCTCAAGGGGCCA
>NW_021879121.1:0-726 GCF_006229205.1 Suricata suricatta
TAAAAGGAGCCAGAGAAAGAAGACATTGTACACAGCAGAACAAAGGTAACACTACCAAAAACTTCTTTTCTGAAATCATTCAAACTAAAAAAGAATATTTTTTATGTGCTAATAGCAAAAGAATACAACACAATTATTTATCCTGTAGATATAACCTTCAAAAATGGAGACAGAAAGGACTTTGGGGGACAAATATAAGGTTACAGAATTTGTCACCATAAAATAAAATAAATTGTAATGGAGTTCTTCAAAGAAAGGGGGAAAAAAACAAGATTGGCAATTGTATCTATGTAAACCAACTTAAAGTAAAGGAAACTGTGTACATGAAATGCATAGGGTTTTAAGTTGCTCAGGGTGGGATAATCATTGTGAAAGAACAGAAAACTAATACATCTTATTATGTGAAAAAAAAATGATACAGTGACTAACATATTTGCAGTGGGCACCCTACAGACTACAGACTCTTAATTTCTCACTAGAACAAGCTAATGTCCCTTAGAAAAATTACTGATTAGAACTCTGGGAAAGGCAGACTTATGTATGTATGATTTTAACTGTTTTTCTTATTTTAAACTTTCTTTAAAGGTAATGACACTTTAAATTAAACATATTAACTATGTGTCATTTGTGGGTTATTATTTATGCAGCAGTAAAATGTATGACACAAAAGCATAAGTGAGTACATTGGAAAAACTGAAGTACAGGATTGGAAAGGTCTTACATATA
>NW_021879122.1:0-726 GCF_006229205.1 Suricata suricatta
TTTGAAAAAGGTGTAGATGGGAGGTAGCCAGTAAACAGATTGGTATGTCGGGAAAGACTGGATTTTTGAGATGTTTAGAAGGTAGACTATTCTGTATTAAATCTTGATGGCAGTTGACTGGGTTGGCGAGAAAGAGATTTCAAGATGGGCTTCTGCTTTTGCAACTTGAGGATATAAGAGGTTACAGAGGACCATATAACTACATTTGGAGCTGGAGAGAAGCAGCTATTAGAAGCTGGAGTGATAGGGAAAATTACGTTAGAAGACAGCCTACAGGGGTAATACGGAAATTCCTGTCCCTGCCTGAAGTCTCCCCTCCCGGGTTCTTTTCCCCACCCCTCTTGCCTTGTGCGACAAATTACGACTAATGCAGAAGTAACAGACTATACATTGTCCCCATCCTTGTGCTTAGGACTGAGACTTCTGGACACTGGTCTCCTCTGAGTCCCCTGGTGTGAAACTTCCTGCCTTCCAAGATCCTCTAGTGCCGCTTGGTTCTTCAGCTGGGTGCTCCAGACCCAGTTCCGTGACAGAAGTCAATGATGTATTTTGTTTAACAAGGGGCGGTATTGCTTTTGAAATCACCACCAAGGAGATAGAGACACAAGGAAAAGGAAAATAAAAGATACAACTGAAACACAGAACTATTTTAGGGGGCCCTGGCTGGCTCAGTAGGTAGAGCATACATCTCTCAATCTCTGGATAGTGACTTTGAGTCCCATATTG
>NW_021879123.1:0-726 GCF_006229205.1 Suricata suricatta
AATGGTGCTGAGAGAACTGGGCAGCCACACACAAAAGAAGACAACTGTGCTAAGCCCTTGCACCACACACAAAAATGAGCTCTACATGGCTTCAAGACTCACATCCGACCGGCAATCATAAGACTCTCAGAAGAAAACCGTAAGACTCTCAGGATGATAAGCTTCCTAACACAGCTTTTAATAACGATTTTTTAAAAAATAAACGTTTATTGAGCACCCTACATGCACTGGGCTCGAGTCTCTGCTCCAGGGGCTCCTTGAGGGACTCCCACTCCTCTCCAGATACCTGCCCTCCAGCCGTGCGCCTCGCCTCGCAGGGGTGGGTGTAGGATGGGGCAGCCAGCTCTTGCCGTGGCTGATGTGACTGTGACTGCTTACATGTGTAGACGACCTGCCAGGCAGGCCTCCCTGCAGCTGGAGGGAGTGGGGCCGAAGGGGTCAGAGGAAGTCTGGCTGGGTGTCTGAACTTGAGCAAGGGATGGGGGCCTCCAAGGAAGGAGGCATGGGGCAGTCCTGGCTTACCCATGGGTGAGGCAGGCAGGTAGGGAGTTAACAACGATGTTCTGAATAGGACACCAAAAGCAACGAGGCAAACACAAACAAGTGGGACTGCGTCAAACCACCGCACTGCTGCGCAGCAAAGGAAACCGGGACACAGCGAAGAGACAGCCCACCAACGGGAGACGGTCGTCGCGCATCACGTATCTGGCGAGGAGCTAGTATCCC
>NW_021879124.1:0-726 GCF_006229205.1 Suricata suricatta
ATCACGGAGTCTGATGTGGGGCTCGACCTCACAAAGCATGAGCCGAAGTTGGATGCTCAGCTGACTAAGCAACACAGGCACTCCTGTCTTTTTTTGAGACCCTAATCATCAAGGCTCTGGGCATCTGGTGACTTGGGAAATCAGAGCCTCACTCCACAGGGAACCCCATCACCTGGTAGAGTACCCCCCCCACACCACACATACATGTGTGTGCTCTTCTGCATCCAAGGTCAAGCTGGCTGAGTCACAGGGCACTGTGCATGGCAGAAACCAGAGAGCTGACATTCCAGAGATTCGGGGCAGCTTTGTGCAGGTGGGAGTCCTGGTTACACGGTGGACTCTGAAGATCTACCACTTTTAAGGCGGAGTTAGGTCTCTCCTTGATTATACTACCAAGCAGTGCACTTAAGGATTTGGAACAGTCATCGCCATCTGTACCTCGTTTGAGCCATTTCCCCAGCCTAAGTACCCCTGCCCCCCACTCTTCAAAGCCACAGGCTGCTCCTCCCTTGAGCTCAGCAGGAACACCACCTCTTCTCAGTCCTCCCAGGGCTACTTCACTGTGCCTTTCAGGGCTCCCGCAGCAGACGGCTGGCCCCCGATCACAGCGCCAGCTTGCTCGTTCTGTTTTAAGCTAAGGCACCGCCTCTCTGGCTGCCCTCCTCAGTTAGGTTTCCCAAGGCAGAGGCACTGATTTTGTCATCATGTCGCTGGGTCCTTTATACA
>NW_021879125.1:0-1529 GCF_006229205.1 Suricata suricatta
ACAGGGAGGGGGGAAGGAACTCTCTGCAGTGAGGCCAAGGGCACACAGTAGGCCCTCAGCACCTGCTAACCAGCCGCCGTGACTTCAGACCCATCTGGGACAAGTTCACGGGGCTGTGAGACAAGTTCACTCAAAGCCAGGCCAGGAGAGCGGGGCAAGGGTGCCAAGCCCGGGAAGCTGCATCAGGCACACAGGCCACAGGGGGCAGCACCGCCCCAGCCTGGCCATCCGCCAGGGTGCTGTTCACAGATGGGATCGAGGTGGGACCCCGGTCTGGGCTCTGAACCCCAGCCCAGCCACGGCGGGCTCCCAGAGGGCTTGGCATCTGACTCCTCCCCATCGTCCCTGAACGTGCCCTGCAGGCTGGTGACTTCACTGCATCACGCAGGTGAAGAAAGAGGCAGAGGGACACTCCGCCTCAGCCCAGCCCAGGTCTAACGAAGTCCTTTCTGCGCCCGGCGGCAGGCCTGCCCCGCGTCCCGCCTGGTTGCCAGGACGTCCGGCAGCTCCGGCGCGGGGCTGGGACTCTTCACCCCTACGCTCATCAGCCCCTCCCTTGCCCTGGAATCTGCAGAGGTCACCCGGGGCCCCAGGACCAACCTCGCGGACCCTGATGGGTGGGGGCGGGGCTGGGGAGACGGGGGACAGGAACAGACCCCGGAGCCTGTCAGCCTCGGTGGGGCCAGGCCTTCGTGGTGGCTCTGGGCGAGGAAGGCCCCTACTTCCCACCTGTGAAACGGGCTGGCTGACAGCTTCCCCGGGTCCCGTCCCCGTGGGCGGGGGAAGCTGGCGAGCTGTGCTGTGCCCATCACCGGGCTTGGGTGCAGTTTGCTCAAAATAAAGACCCCGTTTGCGGGAAAGGCTGCTGGCGGCCCACTGCATCCTCCGCTGTCTTGGGCAGCCCCTGCTGCCCGGCTGCTGGCCCCTTCCCAGAGCTGCCCTCCCAGGGGAAGGCCATCCGTGGGAATGTCTGGAACTGTCATGGGGAGGGAGGAGGGGTGTGAAGGCGTGGCCCCCTGCCCTGGAGGGACAGCTCCGGGCCCGTTCGCACTCCTGGGCTCCCTTCTCTCAAACTCACGTCTTTCTCCAACACCTTCTGGCCCCTCCAGCTTCCCTCTGGCCCTCTGACAAGCCACCTGCTCTGGGTCTGGGGAGCCTGGCCTTGCCCGCGCCCCCCCCCGGGCCCCGCCCACCTGAAGCACCAGCAGCATCTGCACGATGGCGGGGGGCACGCGGGCGTGGGCGCGGGCCAGGGCGTCCTCCAGCCTCACGCTGAGGGTGATGGTGTTCCGGAAGTGCAGCAGGACCAGCTGGCGCACCGACGGCTCCTTGCCCTGCAGACAGAACGGCGCCCGCCTGGCTGTTGTCACAGGGGACCCCTGCTTCCCTCCGCGCCCACAGACCCGGGGTCAGACGTGGGGCCAAGTCCTCCCTGGCCCTCAGGTCCCCTTCCACCCCGTCCTCCTCCCTGGATGAGCCTCGTCCTGAAGAGAGGCCTCCACCGGCGTCCCCAGGCAAGGAGAGGGTTA
>NW_021879126.1:0-726 GCF_006229205.1 Suricata suricatta
CAGGGAGTGAGTGTCTGGTTCAACATTTTGAAGGAGGGTAATTTTGTCTTTAGAGCCTCCCTACTGCTTTCCTATCCTCTCTGTGCCATTGTCTCTGACCGTATTCCCACCTGAGGAAGATGTTAGCCAAACATAGCTTTAGGTGAGCTTTGCAAACTTAGCATACAGAGAGGAGGCATGTATTTTACATGACAAAGTGGCCTGTGGGGACTCTGACAAATCCATATACCATCTCGAGGTAATAATCTCTACTCACCCCCAGTCAACTTCCACCATGTAGAAATATAGGTCTGGTATGTCCAGATCTTCTGAATTTTCTCAAGGAAAAAAAAAAACTTCTTTGTATAAAATCTCCCCCCAGGAAAATAGTGAGTAACTACCAAAAATTTCTAAATAACCCTGTGTATCAGAGGGCCACGTTGGCCCTTTACAAACTCTATTTTAAGCGATCAGCAGTGATGGGTTTGAATTTCACAAACCACATGGATGTTTCAGTGTTTCCTAGCAGAGTCACACAATTTACTGCATGGCTATTAAGTGATGGGGAGTGGGGGTGGAGGGTGCCCTGGACTTTTTAAAAAGATGTTGGTTGTTAGGGATGAGGAGAGGTCAGGACACATAGAGGTTTTCTTAGGGAAGTCATGGGTTTCAGGACAAGTCAGAACAAGCCACTTAATGGGCATAAGCAGATGAGTGACAGGAGAGGAGCAGACGTACTCCTCACAG
>NW_021879127.1:0-726 GCF_006229205.1 Suricata suricatta
GTTTCCTTTCACATGGAAGTTTGTTTATATCTGTCGAGATGGAGCAGGGCAAAGGAACATTACCAGCAGGTCATTTTCTTGATAGAATTTCACGTCTGAAATGATAAAGCCTCAAAGCGGGGAAGGGAAGAGTATTTGGACCAGGGTAACAATCACATTTTTGGCACTGATGAGATTACATTTGGATGCTAGTGGCCAAGTGGGAGAGAGCCACAGTGAGATCAGAGGTAAGAACCTCATGGAATGAATGGAAAGACACTGACTGTCCCCACTGAATGGCCAAAATTCCCTTCCAGAGAGATGACTTAGAAAATAAGTATCAGTTTACAAGATCAGGCTGGCTTCTTTCAAAAGCAGAGGACACAGACTGTCCCTTCCAGGCGATTCTCTAAGGGAGACAGACTACCTTGATGGATTGAGCAATTTCCCTTTAAGTATGCAGAAAACTATTACTGCTCATATATTTTTCAGAATGTTTTCTGCTGTGGCATTAAGGAAGTGAAAGCGCCATGGCAGGGAGGGACAGAATTCCTTCATTCTTTCTCAGAAGCATTAAAAAGATATTTAAATTCTACAACATAAAACTTACTTGTAGTGATTTTATTCATGTTTTCCAAATATAGGAAACTCTAGTTTATGGGGACAATCTATCAAATGGAAGTCTATTTACTGGTGGTTTAGTGCTTCCCTAGTACCAACAACAGAAACAAAACAGAAATAAAGCAT
>NW_021879128.1:0-726 GCF_006229205.1 Suricata suricatta
AAATTCAATCAGCCTTCTTACATATCCAGAATCTTCCATTACACTCCTCTCAAGCCTAGGGAAGCCAAGCCACCAATGACCAGGTCTCCTATCTGGCTTTCTGCTTCAACTTCTGCCCTAATCCAGTCTATACATAGTCAAAGTGACACTTCTAAAATATAAATTATATCCTGTCACTGCTATACTTTAAACTTTGTTTCCTCACTTTAGTAGGAGTAAAATTAAGTCCTTAAAATGGACTACAAGGCCCTACATGACCAACCAACCTATCACCACTTCATCTCCAGTAGTTTCCCTCTTGCTCACTCTACACAGGCTTCCTTGATGTTCCTCAGACACACTCTTGCCTTTGGCTCTGCACTTCCCATCCTCTTCATTTTGCACCCAGGAAACCTACTCCTGTCACTCATCCTCTGCTCATAGGGTCTTGTATTCCACAACATTCCTATTCATAGAAGGGCAGACCCTGTCCCACCACCCACTGTTCCACAATGCCAATGGACTGGTGTTCACAGCCCTTTTCACCTCTAGACATGGTTTCCATATATTTTTCCCTCTTCTTAAATGATGATAAAATCCACCACACAAAGTTTATCATGTTAACCATTCTGAGTTACAGTTGAGTGGTATCAAATATATTCTAGTGTTGTGCAACCATCATCACTATAGATCTTCATAATCCTTTTCATCTTATAAAATTGAAACTCTGCATGTTTACTTTTGTTA
>NW_021879129.1:0-726 GCF_006229205.1 Suricata suricatta
CTCCAGCTGCGAGAGCCTTTAGAACAATGGATCCACCAAGCCACATGGCCGGACAAATGTGCTTGAGGTATGTGTCCGTCTGTGGCATATGGGGAACCACGTGGGGCCTGTGGCCCAGCACAGCACTAGTGACGTTCTGGCAAGTTCTAATAAGCATGGCCGGGGGACCCAAGCTAATGCTCTGGCCAATAAGTAACTATCATTCTTTTGAGACAGGGTCCTCCAGCTTGCCACCAGGCTCTGGTGCAGCCTAAATGTTCGGCTACAGCCTAGCAATTGACCTCATGAACCGGATTATCCGAACCCCCCGGCCATAGTGAGCGAGGTCCAGAAACACTCCATCATTACGGGGATGCTCTGAAGGCACACGCGCGGCCGCATGCAGAGTTCCTCACTCATTCTCCCACGAGGGCCCCTCCCCCCATCCGACACCCGTCACTTCAAGGGGGCAGGAATTTGTCTTGACCACCATGGGTCCTTCATATCTGACGTTGGATTTACGTTCCTTCTCCATCACGCCTCTCCCACCGTTATTATCCGTGGAATTCTCGAATGCCGTAAACATCACTGTGGTATCCCCGCACAGTGCCTTCGACCCGAGGATGCGCTTTATAGCAAAAGTAATGGGTTGATGCCTGTGGCATTCACTCATCTTGTCAGGGTCCCCACAGTCCAGAAGCAGCCGGCTCAATGAAACGGTAGAATGGTTTGTTGCAAACTCGGTGA
>NW_021879130.1:0-726 GCF_006229205.1 Suricata suricatta
GCATGCAAGTCTTCTGGTACATGTGTACAGAAGGTCTTCCTGGGAATAAACTTACAAGGAAAATTGCCAGAGTCTCGGGTAGAACGCGTTTATCTTTACTGGATAATGTTTAACTAGTTACCTACATGTTTATACAAATGAACACCTCCCCCAGCCATCGGTGAGCACGTAATGCCATTCTTCAGTCGTTGACTCAACTATCCCCTTTGCCCCTGGAAATTCCAGATCAAGTAACCCAAGGGCGAGACCCATCCATTGCCTTAGCCAATTCCAACCTGGTCTTTGAACAAATCCGGCCTCGAAGAAATTTCAGTTCTGTTGAACTTCTCGTTAACTCATCACAGTCGATTTGCACGCAAACAATTCCCTCCCAAGAACTACCGGTGAATCATCACATGTTGCTGGAGTCATGATGCAAAATAAAGGTGTTGAAAACGAACGGAGGGCTGAGGGGGAGGGGGAAAGGGGAAGGGGGTGATGGTCATGGAGGAGGGCACTTGTGGGGAGGAGCACTGGGTGTTACATGGAAACCAATTTGACAATAAACTATATATAAAAAAATAAAAAATAAATAAAGGTGTTTCAATAAAGCAAGCTCACTGAAACCTATTTTAGCCACCGGAATTAATCTAGATATTTGCCCCTAACCTTCTTCTGTTCCTTTTATTTCATGGCATTTTTAAGAATCTTTTTTTTACTTGTTTTAATTTATTTTGAAGGAGAGAG
>NW_021879131.1:0-726 GCF_006229205.1 Suricata suricatta
ACACACACACACACACACGAGGGGGAAACAGGACACACACATACACACACACACACACACGAGGGGAAAACAGGACACACACACACACACACACACAGTTGGACTTTGTTCCTGGGTCTTGCTCACCCAGCACAGCTCAATGGCTGTGGTGTAATGTGTGGGGTTTTCACCTCTAGCATCTCCCACAGTCAGGTAACTGTAGGAACTATTCTTTCCGAAGACAGTGAAGGTGGAAGAGTACGGCACTCCTCCCCTCATTTTAATTGGAAAATACATTTGCCACCTGAAATGTCTGCACACAGACTCATTCAGAATAGTAGCAGTTTTTCTTTTGTATTTTCATTTTTATTGTTTGGGCTTTTAAAAAGTCAGAAGGTCTCAAATTTAGATAAGCTTTTCTACTCATTTTTATGTTTAGCTAAGTTGTTGATTTTAAGTAAGTCTGAACATAGAACATTGTCCCCTTCCTACTGGCAAAGATGGAGGAGCCTGAGGCAGCCAGCAGCAGCAGCTGGCCGGGCCGTGCTCACCATCAGGTTCAAGGTGCATGGAAGCACTTTGGGATGGGATGGAGGGTGCGTGGGGGGAGCCTGAGTGCAAAGAGCACTAACTTTGTCCAGCACTCGGTCAAATGTGATCATGGTGCTGGTGCCTCTCATATTCTGCCTTTGATTCCTGAATCATGATCATTTGGAGGAGCATGAATTGTCTGGCAAAACAGCCTTT
>NW_021879132.1:0-726 GCF_006229205.1 Suricata suricatta
GACCTTCTCATTGGAATCGTAAGCATCAACATATTAACAGACACTGGATATTTCCACCCTTCCTTTTTTCTAAGTTTATTTATTTATTTTGAGAGAGGAGGATTGGGTGGGGAGGGGCCGACAGAAATGGGGAGAGAGAGAGAGAGAGACAGAGAGAGAGAGAGAGAGAGAGAGAGAGAGAGAGAGAGAGAGAGAGAGAATTCCAAGCAGGCTCCACACTGTCAGCGCCAAGCACAGTGTGGGGCTTGAATTCACGAACTCTGAGATCATGGCCTGAGTCCAAATCAAGACCCGGATTCTTAACTGACTGAGCCACTCAGGTGCCCCTCGATATCACTACTTTTAAGCACTATAGCTTCCTGTTAAAATTAAGAAATGTTGCCTAGGGGCACCTGGGTGGCTCAGTTGGTTAAGTGTCCGACTTTGGCTCAGAGCCTGGCTTACTTCAGATTCTGTGTCTCATTTTCTCTCTGCCCCTCTCCTGTTCATGCTCTATTTCTCTCTGTCTCTCAAAAATAAATAACTGTAAAAAAAAAAAAGAGAGAAGTGTTGCCTAAAGAGATATAAATCACTGCATGCCAAAAATAATCCAATTTATTTTTCAAAAGATAGAACTCTTTATGCTGGGAGGTTTCTGGGGGGCTCAGTTGGTTAAGCGTCCAACACTTGATTTGGGCTCAGGTCATGATTTCAGGGTCATGGGATCAAGCGCCACTTTGGGCTCCA
>NW_021879133.1:0-726 GCF_006229205.1 Suricata suricatta
CACAAAGGCTAAAAGCAGGGAAATGAAAGTCTACTATTATTTTTTTATACTACATAAGAAGTGGTGTGTCATTTGAAAACAAAATTTGATTAAAATTGTACACTGCAAATCCTCAAGTAAAAACTTTAAAAACACAGATATAGTTAATAAGCCAATAAAGGAAATACCAATACTCAATCTAAAACAAAACAAAAAAAAATAGAAAGGGCAGAAAAAAGTAGATGGGACACATAGAAAACAAATAGAAAGCATATTAATGCATATGACATAACACTTTAAATAAAATGCATTGTAATATTTGCTATAAAAGCAAGAGCTGATTTTATGCTGTTGACAAAACAACCCTTAATTATTTTTTATGTTTTTTTTTTAAATTTATTATTGAGACAGAGAGAAACAGAGCATGAGCAGGGGAGGGGCAGAGAGGGAGACACAGAATCTGAAGCAGGCTCCAGGCTCTGAGCTGTCAGCACAGAGCCTGACACGGGGCTCAAACCCACAAACTGTGAGATCATAACCTGAGCCAAAGCCAGATGCTCAACCGACTGAGCCACCCAGGTGCCCCAAATGAACCCTTGATTGAATAAAAAAGATATAGATTAGAAGTAGAATGAAGGCAAAAATATACCATGCTAACACCAGTCAAAAGAATGTTGGGGAAATCTATAATAATATCAGACAAAATATATTTCAGAGCCAGGAATATTACCAAGGGTAAAAAGAGAA
>NW_021879134.1:0-725 GCF_006229205.1 Suricata suricatta
TAACTGGCTGAGCCACCCAGAGGCCCAGATAACTAGTCATTTTAAAAGCAAGAGATCTAGCAGGCTATCTGGAACCATAGATGTGAACAGCTAATTTTTTTTTCTCAACAGCTGTTTTCCTCCTTTGATCATAATTCAGAAATACTTCTATTAATGACATTTACTGAGGTTCTGATTTGGGGATAAATGCTATTTTTTTTTCAAGTTTATTCATTCTGAGAGACAGCACCAGTGGTGGAGGGGCAGAGAGAGAGAGAGGGAGGGAGAGAGAGAGAGAATCCCAAGCAGGCTCCATGCTGCCAGCTCAGAGCCTGATGTGGGGCTCAAACCCACAACGCTGTGAGATCACGACTTGAACTGAAACCTAGAGTTGGATGTTTAACCGACTGAGCCACCCAGGTGCTCCAGATAAATGCTGTTTCTAATCTAGCAATTCGTAAGACTATACTTAAGATACCATTCTTTAAAAAAATGTTTAGTTTTTCTTATTTTAGAGAGAGAAGGAGAGTACACAAACGGGAGGGACAAAGGAAGAGGGAGAATCTTAAGCAGGCTTCAGGCTCAGCACGGAGTCTGATGTAGGGCTTGATCTCAAGACCCTGGGATCATGACAGGAGCTGAAATCAAGAATTGGAGGCTTAACCAACTCAGTCACCCTCCAAGATACCATTCTTTGACAACGTACTAGTTTAGTTTAATGAACATTCCATCATGATTTTTGCTTC
>NW_021879135.1:0-725 GCF_006229205.1 Suricata suricatta
CTGGGAGAACTGGACAGCAACATGCAGAAAAATGAAACTAGACCACTCTCTTACACCATACACAAAAATAAACTCAAAATGGCTGAAGGACCTGAATGTGAGACAGGAAACCATCAAAACTCTTGAGGAGAAAGTAGGAAACAACCTCGTGGACCTCAACCGCAGCAATTTCCTACTCGATGCATCCCCAAAGGCAAGGGAAACGAAAGCAAAACTGAACTCTTGGGACCTCATCAAGATGAAAATCTTCTGCACTGCAAAGGAAACAATCAAGAAAACTAATAGGCAACTGTCAGAATGGGAAAAGATAGTTGCAAATGACATATCAGATAAAGGGCTAGTCCAAAATCTACAAGGAACTCACCAAACTCCACACCCAAAAAACAAATAACCCAGTGAAGAAATGGGCAGAAGACATAAACAGATACTTCTCCAAAGAGGACATTCAGATGGCCTACAGGCACATGAAACGATGCTCAACATCACTCATCATCAGGGAAACACAAATCAAAACCACACTGAAGAGTCCTCTTTTTATCTCCTCAAAAGTCTTAACTATCATGTCTTTCTCCCATATCCCTCTCCAAGTAACTTTCCTTGTGTTTTACTGACCCAATTCCTATTCCTCCTTTTCTTCCTGGCTTCCTATTCTATTCTCTCTACAATGAGCAGTGCTGTACTTCTATGTTATAATAATAAATCAGTCATTTTCTCTGACTTATTTT
>NW_021879136.1:0-1529 GCF_006229205.1 Suricata suricatta
AAACATCAAAGCAGACACTGGGGATGACACCTGAAACACTGAAAAGAGCTCAGAGTAGGGGCCAGGAGTCTACTACTGATGCTGCCAAAGTCCTGGTAAAGAGACTTCCTACTATGAATGAAATAAATTAAGACTTGCCCCGTTCTGAGTGTCACCTCACCTCATATGAGAGGATCAGGTCTTAGGGCTGAGAAGAAGAAGACTCTTTCCCAGGAGCGGCATCTGCGGTGGGAGCTGATGCCCTGACTGAATTCTGAAATGGGTAAGACCACATTTTCTAAGAACAAAGCCTAGACACCAGACATCCCGTAAGGGCTGGTGTTAACAGAGGAAATGATGACATGACCATGGGTCACCCCTAGATACCACCAAGTGAAAATGATTCTAAATTTGAAACAATCTTGAAAGCATGTGCCCTGTAACTTAAGTCATCATAATCCCTTTCACTCAGGTGCAACAGTTGTCACATGTGGCTTCAGCTTCTCTCCTGGATGAGGACTGTGAATAGTGTTTGGGGATGGAGGGAGAGAGTGGCTGATTAGGATACATCTGCTGGATCTTCCTTCTGGAAATCTAGAAGTGCTATTGGCTTCCAGGTGCTTTCCTCTCTATAAACAGACTCAACAGAGCCTCCACAGCATGCCTGCAAGGACAGGTGGTCCTTAAGTCCACCCTGGGAGGCTGATACAAAGAAAGCACCAGACTGAAGTCTAAGAGACCTGGCTAAGTCACTGGGTGAAGCAGAGTCCCACTGAACATGAAGAAATGAAAACTGAGAGATTTAAGTAATATGTCCAACATCACTTACAAAGTTAATAGTGGAGTTGGGACCAAGCCTGAGTCCTTCTAAATTAAATGCAAGGTCATTCATCCTGTGTCCCATCTAACATGCATGTGAAATCAGTATGATGTCACCACGTACTGCTAACAACATGGGAAATGAGGCTGTACTACATGCATTTATCTGTGCAGTGGAGGGGTTTTCTAAACCACTGAATTTGTTTAGCTCAATCCTATGATTTCTGAGAAGTAAATGCCCAGGCTCCCACTGGAAGCTTCAGAAGCTGCTTCTGCCCATCCCACAACACTCACCTTGGCTCACTCAGATTATAGGCAACCTGAGAAGATTGTTCGCTGGCGAGCCCTGCTTTTCTTGACCAGCAGGTCAGGCCAAGGCAGCCCAGACAGTTGGTCTGAGAGGGAGGATGGGCACCTCCACCTCTCAGGGCATGGAGGGACCCAGCCAGGCCTTGGTGGACAAGGAAGCCAGAGGCTCATGGCATTCCTACACCAAGAGAGGTCACAGTAGGGTCTGCGCATCTCTATAGCACCCATCGCCATAGTAACTACAGAAAACTACAAGATCCGGTTTCAAGACTCTAAGTGTGTCCTCCATGTGTTGAGTGTTTAAAATCTACTCAGTCTCACCTTTGTCTACTGAAAATATAGGTCTACTTGGAAAAAGTAGCACAAGGGATAGAACTACGTCAACATAAACTTCATATACGATTAGCAACGCCACAGGCAAA
>NW_021879137.1:0-725 GCF_006229205.1 Suricata suricatta
ATATATTCACGATGGAGTACTACATGGCAATGAGAGGGAATGACATATGGCCCTTTGTAGGAAAGTGGATGGACCTTGAGGGTGTCATGCTGAGTGAAGTAAGCCAGGCAGAGAAGGACAGAAACCATATGTTTGCACTCATAGGTCTAGCAGGAAAGCAAGAGAGACCTAATGGAGAACCAGGGGGAGCGGAGGAGGGAGAGAGAGTTGGGGAGAGAGAGGGATGCAAAACTTGAGAGACTATTGAATGCTGAGAATGAACTGAGGGTTGAAGGGGAAGGGGGAGGGGGGAAAAGAGGTGGTGGTGACGGTGGAGGGCACTTAAGGGGAAGAGTACTGGGTGTTGTATGGAAAACAATTTGACAATAAAATATTATGGAAAAAAAAGTAATAAAAACAGTCCCCTACCCTGAATAATTTGCAGCTTAAAGAAAGAGATAGATAAGAAATTAAACAATTGTATATTGGAATAAGAGAATGCACATAAAATGATGAGAAACCACCTTTTAAAACCCAGAGCAAGGGAACCATTAATGCCATTCCCTACAAGAAAGGCAAAATTTAGCTGAGTCCTAAAGTACCAATATCTTTAAAAGTTTTTCCTCTTCCATTATTTCGTTTTTCTCTTTGGGGAACCTCAATATTTCATATGTTGCATTATTTTTAACCTGCATTTTTGTTTATAATTCACGCAGAAATATCTGGCCACATTTTTATTTTGTTCC
>NW_021879138.1:0-725 GCF_006229205.1 Suricata suricatta
GCTAATTTGAATGACTGGGAAAAAGATAGCCTTACATCATGTTATTTCATAGAGAATGTGCATTTAGGAACCACATGTCCTTAGTTCAGATTCTGCCTGTGTCGCATATCACATAAGTAGCTTTAACCAATTGCTTGTTATATGAGCCTCAATTCTTATCATCTACAAATTGTGGGTAGTAACACCATGCTAGCTCATTTAATGTCATGTGAAGGTATTAAATTAAGTATTGCTTTAAAATATCCAACAAATCCTATGCTTGGTTAAGATCTCCACAGATAACGGCTTCCTTCCATCTTAATTTTCTACTGCTGTTCATCTCCATGAAAATACTGCAAGTTCCAAGTTTTGAAATGTCTTTGCAGTGCATCTTTGGAAAGCTATTTTAAAAAGGATTGAATCTCCTAAACTCTTTTTAATTTGAGATGTGTCCTTGGGTCTGAGATTCACAATTGTATCCATTCCTAATTCAGCCACACAGAATGTTAATTTTCCTTTGCTTTCCTAACCCTGCCTGGTTCTTTCTCTCTTCCTCGACATCATAAGTGTGACTGTGGGAAAGAAAATCAGAGAAAGATGAAAAGAGAAAAATAGTCTAAGTTTACTTTCCTCTTCATTTTTACTCTTACCAACTCTCCTCTCATCTGGATATAAGATTTCCAACTGTTCTGTCAAACTACAGTCCAGTCTGTAAGATTATATTTTGTTGACTCGCACTTAGCCTG
>NW_021879139.1:0-725 GCF_006229205.1 Suricata suricatta
TAGTATCCCTTCAGGACCTCTCTTTCTTCCTCTTCAGGAATTCCAATGATATGGATCTGTTCCATTTGATTGTATCACTCAGGTCTTGAATTCTCCTTTCCTGCTTCTGGATCAATTTCTCTCTCTCTCTCTCTCTCTCTCTCTCTCTCTCTCTCTCTCCTTCCTCTTTTGCTATAACTATGTCTTCTATTTCACCTATTCTTCTTTCTGCCTCTTTAATATTTGAGGTGGCTGCCTCCATTTTATTATTAACCTCATTTATAACCTTTTTTAACTTGTCACACCTATTTTCAAAGTCCCTAGTCATTGTCTCTGTTGCTTCTCTGAATCTTTTTTCAACCCCAGAGATTAATTTTATGACACGTTTTTAAAATTCTTGTTCAGTTATGTTGTTTAGATCTGTTTTGAGCAGTTCTGTGGCTGTGACTTCCTCCTGGAGATTCTTCAGGGGATTTCGTTTTGTCATTTTCGCTTGTTTTCCATCTCTTGTCAGTTTTAAAATATTCATTGTGCACTGTGCACCTGTTGATATTGTTCTGTTAAAGGAGGCTTATTGACTGTCCAGGGCCTGTCGTTTCAGGAAATATTCTTTTAATGGTGTCTCTCAGTTTCTCTTGTTGTGTCTTTGATTATTTTATTTCCCTACTCAGTGATATTTGGGACTCACCGTCATACACACTTTGGCTTGTTTCTTGGGATAGCCCTGAAAAGGAAAACAGAAAGAC
>NW_021879140.1:0-725 GCF_006229205.1 Suricata suricatta
GGGGAACACCCTTAACTTCCCCTCGCCTTCCCTGTTGCATCTATAAAATGGGCGGACAGGAGTGCCTGGGTGGCTCAGTTAGTGAAGCAAGCCACTCGATTTCACCTCAGGTCACCATATCCAGATTCCCGCTCTGCGGGCTCATTGCGAGTGTTCTGCCCCTCCCCTTGCTCTCTCTCTCGCAACATACATTTCAAAACACGAAAAAAATAAAATAGGCTGATAAAACTTGCTAATCTGAAGATCACGGACTCAATCAGCCTTCCAGGTCTAAGACGTGCACTCCAATGAGGCTTTCAAATCAGACCCCCGTTATCATAAAAAGACTGTCTCACCGGACACTCGATCAAGCTACCTCCACGCCAGACTCTGTTACATAGAAAGTGAGTTGTAGGCCATCCCTGGGATCTTATATGTAAAACATTGGATTATAAGCCATTTTTCAATAAAAAAAAAAAACCCAACCACCTCCATTAGAACAATTATTATTTGGACCCCATTGTTATAATGACCCCTTGAGAAATTCTCAGTAGCTACCGAGACGAAGATTCAAAACTTGGATGAATCCAAATTCCACCCGTGGATTCTCCTCGGTCTCTATTGCCAACAGCCCAGTCACACTCCAAGTGGCTCTAAATGGACACACTTTGCTTCATCCTTTTCTAATAATGCGACAGTTAATTACCAGCTGTTACAGCGCACGCAAGCATAATTGATGACTTAAT
>NW_021879141.1:0-725 GCF_006229205.1 Suricata suricatta
AAACTTCATTAAAAAAACCCTAGAGGGTGGAGCCAAGATGGCGGAGAGGAAGGGAGCTCTGTAAACTCCCTCCGCACCGTTTATCGAACTGAGAGGGATATTACGTTCAACTGAGAGAGCGGAAGGAGAAAATAAGAACTCCAGAGGGAATAGAACCTCAAAGATACCTGAGTGAGTGGGGGCGAACGGGGGAGATCCGAGGACGGGCCAGCCCGGACAGGCAGGGGAGGTAAGATCCCCAGCGCAACGTGGCGCAAGTGCGCGGCGCCCGGGAGACAAAGGGAAGAGACAGAGTCGGAACGCGCTCATAGAACTGTCTCTGGGGAAGAGGTAGAGAACGCTGGGCTGCGCGTGGAGACAGAAACCCACTCCATAGAGAACTGCTGGGCAGCCGGAATCCCGAACCGGGGTGGCGCAAGAGGAGGAACAGCTTCCAGCCCTAAGCCATCTCGGCGGGGAATCAGAGGCCCCTGTGGCTGTGAGAAGCGGCTGCGCTGGAGAGGCGCGCGCCGCGGCGGAAGCAACCCGAGCAGCGACTACGCCGGGCACGAGCAATTCGAACCTGGTTTTGGGAACGGAACCACGGACCGCATTTCCACGGCGCATCCCGCCCCCTGCACTGCACGGACTGCGCGAATTCCGGGTCCCCACAGGGAAGAAATAAGACGCGCACCGACAGGACCCTCAGCCAGGAGTCGGTGGCGGGTGGAGGCCCCGGGCGCGCG
>NW_021879142.1:0-725 GCF_006229205.1 Suricata suricatta
CTTTCTCCCATATCACGATTCTCCCCATATGTGTATTGTGGCAGAGGAAGGGGTTATGTTGATTGTAAACATGAAACAACATACTTTTTGTCACACAGAATAAGCATACATGAGAAAGAAAACCAGAAGAGGGAAAAAAAGGAAGAATGGGTCTTTTCCAGATAAAAGTCATAGTTTCATTGATTGTTCTTCTTCCTAAAATGTTGCACTTTGGACTTGTTAACCTTCTCTGTCTCCGAGTTGACCTGCCTAAATTGTTTACTCACACCCAAGACCTTCTCCCAGTCTCCCAGTCTCCCAGGTCATGATCTCACGTTCGTGGGTTTGAGCCCCGCGTCGGTTTCTGTGCTGAGAGCTCAGAGCCTGGGGCCTCTTCAGAATCTGTGTCTCCTTCTCTCTGCCCCTCCCCACTCATGCTCTGTCTGTCTCTGTCTCAAAAATAAAAAAAACATTAAAAAATTAAAAAAAATGATTGTACATCTTAAGCATGATTACCAGGTTAAGATGGTCTTTCTAAGGAGATAAACATCCCATTTACTAAATGAAGATTTTAAATCAACTGTCTTGAACATCGTCAGCTAAAGGAAAACTTAGAAGAGGACTAAGAAATAGTAGAACAGTGTTTCAACAGATAGGAAATATCAGTAAAGAGATAGAAATTATAATAAAGAGATGGAATAGAAATTCTGGAGCTCGGGGCACCTGGGCGGCTCAGTCGGTTAAGC
>NW_021879143.1:0-725 GCF_006229205.1 Suricata suricatta
TAGTCCCTTCACAAACCACATGTGCCCCCACTCAGGGCCTTTGCACTTGCTCTCCCAGCCTCCTGGAATGCCCTGCCCTGGCTTTTTAGGTCTCAGTGTCCAAGTCATCTCCTCAGAGGGGCCCTTCTCCTGTTCCTCAGAGAACACGCCCTCAAGCCATCCCTGCCCCCCACCCCATCCTCTCAGCAAATATTCACCCCGTTACACGCTCGTGACCTTGCAGAGCACCTGTCCTGCACCTGTCACGGTCTAAGCAAACATCCCTGCAGGGCACTGCTCTCGAGGGAGAGTCAGCACCAACTTCTCCTCATCCTTGGGCTTATCCTCCAGATAAATGAATGTGGTTCAAGCCTGTGTGTCACCAGGACGTCAGCTCCATGTAGGCAGCGGCGCTCATCGGGGTTGCCCACCTCCCCCCGCACCGGGCACTCAGTGGGCCACAATCTCTATCAAATGAATGAATGAACGAATGAAAAACATGTAGAAACTGATCCTGAACTCCCCTCCACCTGCCTCAGTTTCTGTATCTCTAAAATGGGGGGAAACCATAGTGTCCGCACCCTGCAGGGTTCTTAAGAGAATTAAATGAGATGCTCCATGTGAGGCTCAGGGCCAACACCTGGCATGCAGGGGTGTCTGATAACGTGAGCTGTTCTTGCTGAGGCGTCCCCGTCCGAGAGCTACCTGGCATGAAGGTGGCAGAGTGGGGCCAAGGGACGGATCAC
>NW_021879144.1:0-725 GCF_006229205.1 Suricata suricatta
GTCTCAGTGAGGAGGTGGGGCATACCTGGGCCTAATAAAAACAGCAATAAAACTCAGCTTTAAGGAACAGAGGGAAGCAGAGGCAATATAGTGGAGTGAAAAGCTTTGTTTCCCAATCTACTGCAAGCTTTTTGTTTTCTTTCCTTTTCTAGACAGGAAGGAGTCCCAAAGTAGTGTTAAGCGTGGGAGAAGGGAAAGGTTTGCTGCATTTTCTCTTGTCTGGAAGTTGGGTTGCATTGTATTTGGTATTCTCATTAAATAATTTTCCTTTGAATCTTGACGTTCCTGCTTGAGAATGACTAGATCTCTCAGGCCATCACTGCCCCTTGTATAAACATCTTAGAATTGGTGCAACAGGATCCCTAAAGACTCGAAAGGCTAAACATTCATTCTGAAAATGAATACCACTCAGGGACTCCTGGCTGGCTCAGTCGGTAGAGCACATGACTCTTGATCTCCCGGGTCGTGAGTTCGAGCCCTATGGTAGGCAGAGAGCTTACTGGAAAAAAGCACCCAAACCCCCCAAAAACTAGTAAATATCACTCCAAAGCTCCCAGGGAAACACAAACCTCTCTAACTCAGTGTAAGCATACCCATAAGGTAGATTTGTGGCCATCTAGCTCTCACCAAACGGGAACAGCAGCTGAAAAGGGGGCCGTGGCTTTGCCTTACTGTGAATGACTGTGGCCAGGGCCACAGACATTTTAGGAAGAGGTTTTTGAGTT
>NW_021879145.1:0-725 GCF_006229205.1 Suricata suricatta
GCCCTTTATCTGATATGCCATTTGCAACTGTCTTTTCCCATTCTGTCGGTTGCCTATTAGTTTTTTTGATTAAATATGCTTATTTCTAAATCCATGACAGCATTGGATGTAATTAATCGTTTTAGCTTTTGCCAATTTGTTAGGTGAAAAATGGGCCTTTTTTCATTTTTTTTACAGTATCACCTTTACTTTTTATATTTTAATTGCTCATACAGATGCATCTGTAATAAATATTTGGTTTTTGTGATCAAATACAATCTCAATGACAAGGCAACTTAGAAGTTAAAATATAAACAGTTTAACACCAGGAATGAAGCAAAATTCTTTATCTTTTTGCAAGAGCAATTCGGAATGTATTTTTACACAGTGTAACAGCAAGGGCATCAACTTCATTATTTTCCAAATTTAAGTTTGGTTTATATATTTTATTGAAATGGTTATTCTCTAAACATTCACATCACTCCTTCGGTATCTTCCTCCACGAACAATTTTTCCTTCTAGTTTTCAGTTATTTTACCATTTTGTTTGTTTCCTATTAAAGGATCAAATGTGTTTGACTTGCAATGTTAATGGATATTGTTTGAAGTGAGTAGTGTCTCAAAACTTTATCCTAAGCCCAGAATTTACCATATCTGAACCCAAAAGCCTCTCAGAGAAGTGCACTATCATTGCTAAAACTTAAACACCTTATCTTAGAATTTCCCAGATTTTAGATAGTTATGTTT
>NW_021879146.1:0-725 GCF_006229205.1 Suricata suricatta
GCTCCCCGAATTTCATGAAGCTTAATATCCCCCTCTTACCACAACATTTCTCTTTCCTGCCTGGTTCCCCAAGCACCTTTATTACAACCATTTCATAACATCACTAAACCATAAGATCATCATGTCTTTTTTTAAATAATAGTTATTGTCAAATTAGTTTCCATATAACACCCAGTGCTTCTCCCCACAAGTGCCCCCCACCATGACCATCCCCCCCTCCCCCCCCCCCCCCCCCTTTCAGTCCATGGTTCCTCTCCAGGATTCAGTAGTCTCCCTTGATCTGTGTCCCTCACTCTCCCCCACTCTCTTTCCCCCTTCCTCTCTCCATGGTCCCCTGCCAGGTCTCTCCTGTTAGACCTATGAATGCAAACATATGGTATCTATCCTTCTCTGCCTGACTTATTTCGCTTAGCATGACACCCTCAAGGTCCATCCACTTTCCTACAAATGGCCATATGTCATTCTTTCTCATTGCCATGTAGAACTCCATTGTGTATATATATATATACACATCTTGATCCATTCATCAGTTGATGGGCATTTAGGCTCTTTCCATGATTTGGCTATTGTAGAAAGTGCCACTATGAACATTGAGGTACATGTGCTCCTATGCATCAGCACTTCTGTATCCTTGGGTAAATCCCTAGCAGTGCTATTGCTGGGTCATAAGGGAGTTCTATCGATAGTTTTTTGAGGAGTCTCCACACTGTTTTCCAGAGCAGCTG
>NW_021879147.1:0-1529 GCF_006229205.1 Suricata suricatta
CATTATGCCCCTTCACTGTCATGAAAGGTCTGTTAGTACCTGTTTCGACTCACTGAAAGAAATCCAAAGAACCTTTTAAGGAAAAAAAGGGTTAAAAACAAGAAAGGTGGGCCACCCATTTGTTTTGCAGGGCGCCCTGAAGGAAGAGACACACACTCCCAAGCAGAGATGCAGTGCCACCAGCTCCTTTCCCTGGCAACTGCACCCAGCATCTCAGCATCAACCCACCAGAGCTTTGAAGCTGTCCTGGGGCAGCTGCTCTTTATCTGGATTTATTTTGGGCATCTACTACCAAGATGTGTTCTAAGGTATCAGAGAAGCCTAAGAGATTATTTGCGGGGTCTGGGAATGCTAAAAAACACCGTCCATATCATTAAGGGTAATGGTTCCTCCACATTATGCCACTTAGGCTTACAGAAGCGTTCATAGGAAGGCTCCACTTTCAGATAGAGGGGGAATGCTCTACTGGAAGTTAGGACTTGGATATATCTCTTGAGGGGTGACCGTTCGTTCAATTTACTACCCATGAAGCTAAGCAACACTTGTCAAAATCTAACTTTTAGGTTCCCAGGGCTGTTGCAGGCAGGGCTCCAGAGTGACCTTTGGGACAGCCAGGCGACTTCTGCAGGGGCAGGAGTGTCCTCGGTCAGGGGCAAGGCAGATGGTTCCCAGTGTCCACTGGGAGCAGAGCATAGGCGTCAGAGGAGACAGTGAAAAGCTGGTCAGCAGGCCGGCCTCCAGAGCTGAATGGGGGAGGGGGGGTTGAGGAAGGGGGAGGGCACATGGGAAGATCAGGAGGAAGGTGCTGTGCTTCAGGAAATTGCTGGCACTGGACCCAAAGCCGGGACCTGAGCAGAATCACCTACTAAGGTATCCTAGTGATCAGAGCAGGAGTCCCCTGGATGAGCAAGGCTCTGTCCATTCCCAAATTGTGGTTTATTCTCCTTTCCTCTTCCTTCTTTGGGGGCTTGCTTTTAGTACCTTGTCACATGGTCCTTCTTTCTTTATTGAGCGTTGATTGTCACGCTGGTTTCCATATGACACCCCGTGCTCTGCCCCACAAGTACACGGCCCTTCTTTTTGCCGCCTGAGAAACATTACCAGGCGCTAAGAGAGAAGGAGTGACACAGAAGGCCTGCCTCAGGCTTGAGGCGCGGAAACAACATGGGCCCTACATGAATTCAGACCGGGGTCATAGACCCAGCTCCGGCTCCATCCCTGGGGCTGGGTCGAATCTTGAGGAGATTACGGATCACTGTGAGCCTTCGAGTCATCATCTGTAAAATGGGTCTCATGCGCGCTGTCTCGCAAGGCTGCTGGCATGTATGTGAATAAAAGTAGCTGGCACAGCACCGGGCATTATTGGATCTTTACCCAATGGCGGCTCCTTCTAGTATTATTTTGTCCCCAGACCGTGCTGCCCCCACCTCTGGGAGTTTGTGTTTATCCAGGACATCTCAGATAATACGCGGCTCAATAAGAGACAGAATATCAAATCAGGCAAAAATGCAGCCGCACAAACAAAACTT
>NW_021879148.1:0-725 GCF_006229205.1 Suricata suricatta
TCTTGTAAAGGCTCCTCCTGTCCCTTCCTTTTCTTCTTTGCCTCCTTAGCTGTGTCCCCAGGGCATACTACATCCCAAGACCTTGTGTTAGGTGTTGGAAACAGGATCAAGAGAGGCTCGCAATCTCTGTCCTCAAAGAGCAGGAGTGGAGAAGATATTTTGCTGAGAATGGGACTCCATTTGATTGGCAGTGGCAGCCAGTGGTGGCCAAGAGATCTGAGGCTCCGCTGGGAGCCTGTGGGAAAGCATGCGATGATTGATTAGCAATGCCTGTCAAGGGTGCAGGAAGAGCAAAGTGGTCGCTCCAGGGTCTGTGGCTTCTCCTCCAAAGTCTGGACCTTGAGAATGTTAAATTGGTGACTCACAACCCTAAAATGTAATGATTACTAGTTAGTGCAATGACAAGATTTGGTACTGGAGGTAAGAAAAAAAGATCACAAACTCACCAGCCCCAAACACAAAAGGCATCCATTCCAACAAAGAAATAAACAAACAAGCTTTCTTTGCCCTTAAGTATCCCTGGGTATCTTAAAAGGCCTAGACTCTCCAAAGGGTTAGCTGTGTTTAGGACACTCTTGGGTGGCTCAGTCAGTTACGTGTCCAACTTTGGCTCAGGTCATGATCTCACAGTTCATGGGTTCCAGCCCTGTGTCATGCTCTGTGCTGACAGCTAGGATCCTGAGGCCTGCTTCACATTCTGTGTACCCCTCTCTTTTGGCCACTCC
>NW_021879149.1:0-725 GCF_006229205.1 Suricata suricatta
AACTATAGAAGACTTATGAAGGAAATTGAAGAAGACACAAAGAAATGGAAAAACATTCCATGCTCATGGATTGGAAGAATATACATTGTTAAAATGTCATTATTACCCAAAGCAATTTACAGATTCAGTGCAAACCCCATCAAAGTTGCACCAGCATTCTTCTCAAAGCTAGAACAAACTATCTTAAAATTCATATGGAACCACAAAAAAACCTGAATAGCCAAAGTAATATTGAAGAAACCAAAACGGGAGGTGTTGCTAAAATGAACAAATCAATAGACTAAACTATTAAAAACTATATATATACTTTGAAATGGCAGGGATTTTTCATCCTCTTTTCTTGTTATTTTTATTCTTTTTTATTCTTTTTTAGTTTTATAAATTTTTATAATAGTTTATTTGACAAATTGGTTTCCATATAACACCCAGTGCTTCTCCCCACAAGTGCCTCCCACCATGAACATCATTTCCTTCCCTCCCTCCCCCTCCCTCTTCAGTCCACAGTTCGTTTTTGATATTCAGTAGTCTCTCATGATTTGTGTCCCTCACACTCCCCAGCTCTCTTTCCCCCTTCCCTTCCCTATGGTCCTCTGTTAGGTTCATCCTGATAGACCTATGAGTGCAAACGATTGGTATGTGTCCTTCTCTTCCTGACTTATTTCACTTAGCATGACACCCTCGAGGTCCATCCACTTTGTTACAAATGGCCATATTTCATTCTTCCT
>NW_021879150.1:0-725 GCF_006229205.1 Suricata suricatta
ATTATCATTGAATATGGGCTGATCACTAACACATTTTTAAATAAGCCTGTGAAGCAGGTAGTGCGCTGAAGCAAATTTTTCATCCCATCAGTAGATGGGGATTCAGAAATTTTTCTGAAAGAAAGAAGGTCCTTTAAAAAAATTTTAATTTTATTTTTTTAATTTTAATTTAGAGAGAGAATCTTAAACAGCCTGGAGCCCAACACGGGGCTTGATCCCACAACCCTGGAATCATGACCTGAGCCCAGATCAAGAGTGTGACACTTAGCTGACTAAGCCACCCAAGAGCCCCTGATTTAAAAATTTTAAATAAAAATAAAAAATTAATTGATATAAGCACATTTTGGATTATCCATGGGATCCCTTATAAACAAGTACTGACATTTACTTTACCTGAGTTTCTAAACCTCCACACTATTGACATTTGAACTAGATAGTTCTTTCTTGTGGGGACATGGCCTGTGCTTTTTAGGATGTTTAGAAGGATCCTTGCACTCTACCTACTAGATGCCAGTACTCCCGCTTCCTGACTGACAACCCAAAATTGTTTCAGATGTTGCCATATATCCCCTAGAGGACAAAATTGCCCCAGTGGAGAACCAGTGTGCATTGGTGTCTAAGAATGAGTTTAAGCAAAGTGGCACTTAAGATGTGGGATAATATGGAAAGAGTAGAGGTAAAACTTAATACATAAATGATGCATTTCATACCAGGTAAAGGTCAAA
>NW_021879151.1:0-725 GCF_006229205.1 Suricata suricatta
TCTGTGCTGGAAGGAAAAAAAAAGTATTGTGAAAAAGATTATTAAGCCAACCGACAGAATTAAAATTCAAATAGTAGAGGAGATAAAAGGTCAGTTGTAGCTTCTATCAAACAACAGCCCCTCGAGCATGACGCTCAGTCAGGGAGTTCTAAGTCCTTAAATAGCACGTGAAAAAAAAAAAAAGGGCAGGGGCGCCTGGGTGGCTCAGACGGTTAAGTGTCCAGCTTCAACTCAGGTCATGATCTCACGATTTGTGGGTTCAAGCCCTGCATCGGGCTCTGTGCTGACAGCTAGCTTAGAGCCTGGAGCCTGCTTCAGATTCTGTGTCTCCCTCTCTCTCTGCCCCTCCCTGCTCATGCTGTCTCTCTCTGTCTCTCAAAAATAAATAAAAAAACATTAAAAAATTTAAAAAAAAAAAAAGCACGTGAAACTTCTGCCCACGAAGCTCCTGCTTTGTCCAGGGAACCAGGAGGTGACAAAGCTTCAAGGAAGGAGAGGCTGTTTCTGCAGCAAGAATGAGGGACCACTTTAAGGTTTGCTTCAGGAATTGGAATTTTATACTGTATCAATGATGCAGGCCCAAGATGGAGGCTCTCATAGAAACTGCATCACGAATTCCTTCCTGGTCCCCTCAGGTCAGCTTGTGCTAAGCTGTCTGAAAACTTCGTCTTCACTTAAGTTCATTTAAAAGCCAAACAAACTCCATTTAAGTAAAGAATAGTGTG
>NW_021879152.1:0-725 GCF_006229205.1 Suricata suricatta
TTGCCCAAAAGATTTTAACCGCCTACATACTCACCGCTAGACATTCTGAATTAAGCCTTTATAGTCAAATCCAATGCAAACAGAAAAATTAAATGCTGAGCCCCGTAGTGATCCGAGTAACATACTGACATCTCTCATATCTCTAAGAAAAGTGATTTTCTGGAGAAGTGGAAAAAATATAGTACAAATTTATTGCAATTTTTAAGATGTTTGGAATCATGGGGGTGCCTCAGTGGCTCAGTCGGCTAAGTGTTGGATTTTGGCTCAGGTCAGGATCTTCTGGTTCATGAGGTCCAGCCCCACATTGGGCTCTGTGCTGACAGCTCAGAGCCTGGAGCCTGCTTCAGATCCTGTGTCTCCCTCTCTATCTGCCCCTCCCTGGCTTGCATTCTGTCTCTCTGTGTCTCTCAAAAATGAAGCAACATTAAAAACAAAAAAACATGTTTGGGGTAGTGGATTCTTTCAAGTATCTAATAAAAAAGTATGCTCTCTTCCCAGAAAAAAAAAATGTATATGCCTATGTGTGCAAACAATTTCACATATACTTTCAGGGAATTTAGGTGTTCCCTGAAGTCTACCCATAATTAACCTCAGCTACAAATATATTTATGCATGAGCGTGCCAGGGTGGCTCAGTCGGTTGAGCCTCCGACTTAGACTCTGGTCATGACCTCGTGGTTCATGGGTTCAAGCCCGGCTGTCTGCCATCAGCACAGAGCCTACTTC
>NW_021879153.1:0-725 GCF_006229205.1 Suricata suricatta
CTCCCCCACCCTTTGGCTCTCGGTAAATGGCAGCCAGTCTCTTCCCTTCTTTTTCTTTGTTTTAAAATTTTTTAATGTTTATTTTTGAGTGAGTGAGAGGGAGAGAGACAGAGCATGAGTGGGGAAGGGGCAGAGAGTGAGGGAGACACAGAATCCGAAGCAGGCTCCAGGCGCTGAGCTGTCAGCACAGAGTCCGACGTGGGGCTCCAACTCACGAGCCATGAGATCATGACCTGAGCCGAAGTCGGACGCCCAGCTCAGACGCCCCTCTTCCCTTCTTTAAGCAGACTCCTTGGTGGCCCCTGGACTTTTCTGCTCCCCCGACACCCGATCAGGAGCGTCCTTCCACCGCTGAGTGGGGGCCTTGCACTCTGTACAGCCTTCCCCAAAGTTCTCTAAGCCAAGGGCTGCAGGGCTGAGTAGGTATGCGATGTTAGGCCAGGCCCCGTGAGGGTCTCATCCTGTTTCTCTCCACTTTAGGGGGCTCTCCTAGGCTCTAGCTTGACCCACGCCACCACCCCTGTGCGCATGCGGTCAGTTGAAAGCCCTGAGGAACTCTTGGACTCTTGCCCTGTTGGGGCTGGGGTTCAGTTGCAGGAGAGCAGCCTAGCGAGCTCACCCCCCACCCCCCTGCTGGCTGCCCAAACCTTGTTGCCCTGTTGACATTGGGCGCCTCTCATTCAATGATTTGGACTGAGGACAGCTGGTCACCCAGAGCCCTCAGG
>NW_021879154.1:0-725 GCF_006229205.1 Suricata suricatta
CTTCTCCGCTCCCAGGCAGAGAGAAGGAAGGCTCTGAAACCAAACCCGGTGTCTTTCTTTCTGCCAGGCTACAGCTTCCCCCCAGACCCTGCACTTCCCCCCAAACCCAGGTCTGCAATGAAGCACCTTGAACGTAAGCTCCCATGGCCTTGTTTTCCAAGCTGATCTTCCCTCATCTGCAAAAACCAACTTCCTGGTTCAACTCCTCTACATGCCCGCCCATGCCTGGCTCCTTCCCTCTTCGGGACCCTTTGCAGCTGCTTTCTTCAGGGAAAGGCCTCACAGAAGCTCACCGCCCGCCCCTCATGTTCCGGAAGGGATGTGCTGAGAGCCATGATGTCTGTAAGGGGCAGGCCAGGGAGGCAGAGATGCACCCCTGGGAGTATTCCATGGGTCCTATCTTACTCCATCAAAGGCCAAGTTCTCCATGACGTGACAGATGGAAACGTGGAGACCGCCAGTGACCTCTGCGGGGGGTTGTAACGGGACAATCTCATAGAATCCTGCCCGTGACAAACAGTAGATCACCCACCACTGCCAAATCCAGCAGGATTTAATGCTTATTTACTTATTTTTAAAGTGAGAGAGAGAGAGAGACGAGGAGGGGAGAGAATCTCAAGCAGGCTCTGCGTAGACAGCACAGACGCGGGGCTCACTCACAAACTGTGAGATAATGACCTGAGCTGAAATCCAGCACAGGAAGCTTAACCCACGGAGCTCCCACA
>NW_021879155.1:0-725 GCF_006229205.1 Suricata suricatta
AGATAGCTGCTCAATTGTTCCTTCACCATGTACTGAATCACTCATCTTTCCCCATTCATTAGAAATGCTAGTTTTTAACCTACTAAAATCTCATGTGTATTTGGGTCTGGTTTTGTCCTGTCTGTATTTGGGATATTTTCTTTTGTTCCATTGGTTCATCTGTGTATTCATATGACAGCATCGAGTCATTTTAAATATTGCAGCTTAATGATTACAAGCACCAGTGCTCACAGAGCCTTATTCTGTGCCAGGCTCTATTCTCAGTGAACTTCATTTAATTGTCATGACAACCCCTGAGTGAGTACTATTACTATTCTCCTTTTACTGATGAGTAAATTGAGTCACAGAATAATACAACCATTGCAGCAGAGTTTCCACAGCCAGGATCTGAGTGCAGGCGATCTAGATTCTATGCTGCTCACCTCTGTGCTTTAATATCTGATAGGGCTAATCTCGTCTCACTGAAATCTTTCATAGAGGAATTTCAAATCACTATTGGAGGGTGTTGGGGGTGTAAATAATTAATGTCTCTAGCCCCGTCCTCTCTTTTAGCTATAAATGCATACATCCAAGTTTCTGATGAACATCTCTGCTCAGTTGCCACACAGGTATGTCTAATATGTCCCATGCTAATGAATCACCATTCCCCTCCAAACATGGTCTTTGACCTCCTGTGTTCTCTAATTTGCTGGGTGGTTTCATCCAAGTTCTTCCCACTTCCTTGC
>NW_021879156.1:0-725 GCF_006229205.1 Suricata suricatta
CCCTTCAACCCTCTGGTTCTGCATCCCTTTCTCTCCCCAACTCTCTTTCTTCCTTCCCCTCCCCCTGGTCCTCCATTAGGTTTCTCATGTTAGATCTATGAGTGCAAACATATGGTATCTGTCCTTCTCTGCCTGACTTAGTTCACTTAGCATGACACCTTCGAGGTCCATCCACTTTGCTACAAATGGCCATATAGCCAAATCATGGAAAGAGCCTAAATGTCTATCACCTGATGATCTCTATATTTTAAATGGATGAATGGTATGGTATGTGAATTATATGTTAACAAATCTCTAATAAAAACCAAATCTTTCTCACTTGATCTTAGCCAAAAGGCCAAGAAGTGATGAAAACCAAATCTTTTTCATTGGGAAATTCGTATATAGATTATATTAAATATGTGTATATTAAAGTTAAATTTCTTGAGTGTGATAATGTAACTATGTAAGAAAATGTTCTTGTTTCTAGGAGATCCTGAATGCTGAATTTAGTGGCTATGGTTTTTTGATGTCTGAAAATTATCTCAAATATATTAGTCATTTTATTCATTTTTTAAGTTTTTATTTTAATTCCAGTTAGTTAACATAGTGTTTTAATAGTTTCAGGTGTACAATATAGTGATTCAACATAGATCAGTCAATTTAAAAAGAAGAAGAAAGGAAAGAAAAAGAAAACATAGAGGAAGAGGAGGGAGGTAGTGAGGAAGAGAGACTTTGATATAGGA
>NW_021879157.1:0-725 GCF_006229205.1 Suricata suricatta
GAGTGGCTTAATTATATTATTGATTGATTATAATAATTGTATCTTTTCAGCCCATGTTTATTTATTATTCTAAAATATCTGAAAATGTTCATATTGCCATTTAAGGTGTGACCCTCACCTAGAGGAATGTAATTTTATGTTAACAAATTACTAGTTTTGTCTATCTATATATATTTTTTAAATGTTTATTTATTTATTTATTTTTGAGAGGGGGAGAGAGAGAGAGAAAGAGAGAGAGAATGCAAAAAAGGAAAGGGCAGAAAGAGAGAGGGAGAGAGAGAATCCCAAGCAGGCTGTCAGTGAAGAGTCCGATGCAGGGCTCGAACTCACAACCCATGAGATCATGACCTGAGCTGAGATCAAGAGTTGGACACTTACCTCACTTGAGCTACCCAGGTATGCATATCTTTAAAAAGCCAGTATGATTAGCCCTACGCATAGATAGAATAAGTGGAGTGGACTATGACCTAAGGGATGCCTACTCCGTGTCCCATTGCTGCTGTGATCATGTCAAAGACCTTTACCCTATTTCCTAATAACCACTCGCCCTAGAACACACATTTTTGGCAGGTTTGTTTCTGTTGAAATTCTTGATTCAAAATGTATATCACCGTTTAAGATCCCACTTCTGTCAGCACCAAACAGAATTCATGGATTAGTGCCCCTGTTTGATCCATTCAGCATTCTTTTGCCTTTTATGGGGGTATATTCCCCACCATCACTCT
>NW_021879158.1:0-1529 GCF_006229205.1 Suricata suricatta
ACTACTGTATTGTAAATGATGGAAAATAATTGCATATGTTAAAAAAATAAAAATAAAAAATAAAAACCTTTAAAAAATAAAAAAATAAAAATAAATAAAAAAATAACTTTCTCATCATGAATTATGGTGTTGGTTTTAGGGGGTTTGGGGGAGGTTGGTAAAAGTCATTTATTAAGTTGAGGAAATTCCTCTGTATTTCTAGCTTCCTTGGGTACTGGATTTTGTCAAATGTTTTTTCTGCTTGTATTGACATAAACATGTGTTTTTTCTTTTTTAGCCTCTTGATGTGATGGATTATATTAATTGTCAAATGCTGAGCCAAAATTTCATATCTGTCATAGATCCCATTTGATTATGGTGAGTGATTCTTTCTTTACATTGTATGATTTAATTCAGCTGAGTAGTTTTATCAGCCTATTTCTTGCTTGTAGAATGTTGGATGTCCAAGAGCCTTCCTTTATTTCATACCCTCTGTCTCTTTCAGTCAGAACTAGAAATGATAACAGTTTCTTAAGAACTGTGTGAGTCTCCCCCATGAGTATTCGCTCTATTAGACTAGGAGCTCCTCCACGGATCTATCCCAGATCATACCATCTCTATTTCTGGCTTCTGCTGAGTAGCTGAGGAATACCTGAGTTATGGACCTAACTTCTTCAAAGATCCTTCTGTATGACTGAATATTCTGACTTTCTGATCCTCCTGAAGCTTTAGCAAAAGGTTGTCTGTCCAGCCATACCCTTGGCCTTTTCTCCAAAGCCAGCTTTTCTGACATTGAAACCCCCAATTTAGCATCATTTGCAATAATGCTAGGCTGAGAATTTCCAAAATCATCAAGCCCTGGTTTCTTTCACCAGCAGAGGTATCAAAATCCATATTTTTACTCACATTCCATCCAAGGCAATCCAGACTTCTCTTATCATGCGCTTTTTTTTAAACGTCTTGAAGCTGCTGCCCATTGCCTGATTCCCAAGTCGCATCCACATTTTTAGGAATCTATTACAGTAGAACCACACTTTCAGGTACCAAAACCTATTTTTGTTTCCTATGGCTTTTGTACCAAATTGACACAAAATGGCTTAAAACAATGAAAATTTGTTATCTTATAGTTTGAGAGGTCAGAAGTCTGAAATGGGTCTCACTGTACTAAAATCAAAGTGCCATCAAAGCTGTGTTCTTTCATAGAGGCTCTAGGAGAAGATCCATTTTCTTGCCTTTTCCAGCTTCCAGAGGCTAACTGCATCACTTGGTCCAAGGCCCCCTTCAATCTCCAAAACTAGTAATGGCCAGTCATGTCTTTCTCATATTATAACACTTGGACTGTGACTCTTCAGCTTCCTCTTCACCATCTCAGTTTCTTTGAGGCTACATTGGGCCCATCCAGATAATCCAGGATGATCTCCTTGTCTCCAGATTATCTCACTGGCAAGATTAATTCTATTTACAACATAATTCCCCTATACATATTCACAGGTTCCAGGAATTAGGATATAGACATCTTTGGGGGCCATTATCCTACCTACCACACTTAT
>NW_021879159.1:0-725 GCF_006229205.1 Suricata suricatta
ACTTATTTTGCTTAGCATAACACCCTCAAGGTCCATCCACTTTGCTACAAATGGCCAGATTTTATTCTTTCTCTTTGCCATGTAGTATTCCATTGTATATATAAACCACATCTTGATCCATTCATCAGGTGATGGACATTTAGGCTCTTTCCATGATTTGACTATTGTAGAAAGTGCCGCTATGAACATTGGGGTACATGTGCTCCTATGCATCAGCCATTCTGTATCCCTTGGGTAAATCCCTAGCAGTGTTATTGCTGGGTCATAGGGGAGGGCTATTGATAGTTTTTTGAGGAGTCTCCACACTGTTTTCCAGAGCGGCTGCATCAGTTTACATTCCTACTAACCTTGTAGGAGGGTGCCCGTCTCTCCACACCCTCGCCAGCATCTATAGTCTCTTGATTTGTTCATTTTAGCCACTCTGACCACTGTGAGGTGGTATCTCAGTGTGGTTTTGATTTGAATTTCCCTGATGATGAGTGACGCTGAACATCGTTTCATGTGCCTGTTGGCCATCTGGATGTCCTCTTTGGAGAAGTGTCTATTCAGGTTTTCTGCCCATTTCTTCACTGGATCATTCATTTTTCATGTCTGGAGTTTAGTGAGCTCCTTGTATATTTTGGATACAAGCCCTTTACCTGATATACCATTTGCCACTATCTTTTCCCATTCTGTTGGTTGCCTATTAGGTTTTTTGATTTTTTCCTTTGACTTGCAGAAGGTTT
>NW_021879160.1:0-725 GCF_006229205.1 Suricata suricatta
CACGGCTCACGGCAAAGAGAACAAAGCTCGTTCTCCAGTTACTGCGTTTGCTTCCCGCGGGGGAGGGGCTCGGCAATGCTGGGGCGACTCCACGCGTGCACGGGCGTGAACAGACACGGGACACCACTGAGAACCACGGCAGCCGGTTTCCAACTCGGGAAAGAAGGACGTGTCGAAAAGCCCGAAGGACCCCCGGGTGCCAGGCTGGGAACAGCTGTCTGGAGGAACGCACGTGTCCACACCACACGTTCAGACGCACGGACACAGATATGCGCCCCGGGCTGTCTGCTCGTGTGGAGGTTCACGCACCTCCCGCTCTGTCCGCTCAGAGCAGCGGCGGCGGCGGCGCCCAGCAGACGTGAGCGCCCCCGGCTCCCAGACTCTGGGGTTTAAACGCCGGGCCCCCGCGGACTGAACCAGGGCTCCCTGCAGAACACTTCTAACAGTAAGGAAAGACTCAAGGTCAAGGACAGCGTATCAAAGGGACACAGGAGCCAACTGAAGAAAGCTCCGGAGGGTCAGAGCAGGGATGATCTGAGCACTGGATTGTAACCCATGAAATAACATAAACATCCATGAGTCATACTGACATAAATAAGTAATTGGACCCATAATTAGCAAGCTGTCCTCACAAAAGAACTCCACTTAACAAATGTAGAAGCAAAGACAGAAATGGAAAATCACCTTTAGGCAAAGAGTATAGTACTCATTTTTACAGGCAGGAA
>NW_021879161.1:0-725 GCF_006229205.1 Suricata suricatta
GGTGTAAAGTCATAGCAAGTGGTTTATGACTAGTTGTCCATAATTGTTGGGCTACTTAGTCCTTTACAGTGTTATCCTTAGGCCCACTGTCTTTTTATTCCATCCTGAAGGAGCACCATCACCCTCATCATAATCTTTGTTTTCTGCCATTCTTTACCACTGGCCCTAAATGGCATTTCCAGACTCATCTCTCATCCCTACCATGAATGCCATGAAAAATTACTCCATAAGTACGCTACTCTGATGACCCAATGTTACTCTAAGGAGCTCTCTTGTGCCTTAGTACCTTGGCCAAGCGATGCCTTCCCCCTGGAATACTCTTTGTTTCCATCCTACCTCTTCAGATGTCTGGTAGAATCTTGCTCTTCCCTCCAGTCCCCTATTAAAAGTCAGTAAATGAATTTCTTCTTTGTGTTCCCACAGCTTCTAGACTTCAAAGTTATCAGGGTGCATGTTACAGTGTTTATAAGTTTTTGGTAAACCTGGCTAGGCTGAGTTCCTCCAAGTCATGTTCATGTCTACTACGCCATTGAACCCAGTATCTCAATGACTGGGTCAGCAGGTGCTTGATTAGTAAGAAAGGTTGTATGTTGCCCTAACAATATGGGCAGCAGAGTCAAATGATGACTTATGATTCCTTTAAATTTTGCCTTTTATTTTTTGATTTCCAAAGTATATCCAGGCATAAAATTGTTCTAATATTGGTCACATTAAAAATGAATAAA
>NW_021879162.1:0-725 GCF_006229205.1 Suricata suricatta
ATAATATAATCTTGCCAGGAAAAAACAGCCTGATGAATGAATTGAGTAAGGCTCTTGGGGTTATAAAGGAATATGCATGGAGAGGACTGTTCCACTTCTCTCTCCAAGTTAAACACCAGCTATCTTAGGAGCCAGTACTGCTTCAGGAGCATACAAAAAGAAATGAATAAATTATGTAAACCAGGATTATAGGCTTTTTTCCAACTGAATGACGTTAGACTTGTCCAAAACAAGACACAGTGCTAAGATGACTTTTGTGTCTCCCAAGTTCAAACTATAAGTAGTTTCATATTGTCCCCAGTGTTTGTCACATTGGCACACATTAACAAAGTAAATATCTGAAATCGGTTGGTCATAAAAGTGTCAAAATGCTGCAGTACCAGTAAGAAATATAACATAAGCGCACATGAACAGAGGAGTTTTCCAGGTAGTAGCAATAGGGCTAACGTACCTCTCTGCTTTTTTCCCTCAACTGAGCTTCCCAATAGTGATTTCAGCAGTTGGTTTTATCCCAACAGAGAAGACAAAACAGGCAGAAAGTGATTGGTCCCCATTCAGTGCACTTTACTCTCATTTCTTAATATCTACAGGATGCAAATCCTAAGGCTTAAAGCCTTGTGGAAGGTCCGGCCAAGGGCATTCTTCACCTCATTATTTCTCAGGCTATAGATGATGGGGTTCAGCATAGGAGTCACAACAGTGTAGGACAATGACAGCAGCTTTTT
>NW_021879163.1:0-725 GCF_006229205.1 Suricata suricatta
CCGTGAGACCGTTGTGTGACCAGCTGGCACGCGGGAGACAAAACCACGTGACGACAGACACCACGATCGTGCGGTCAGCACTTCCTCCTCTGTAAAAACCGTCACCGTACGACCCAGGGCTCAGGGCCCCCGGCACGCCTGCTTCTCAGGCCCAAACTAGCACGTCTTTCACAGAACCCTGGACTCCTTCCCTGCACAGTGAGGGACAGACGGCCCCTTCCCGAGGCGATCAAAGAACCCGAACGTCGGAGCACACAGGAGGAACGTTCCAGAAAGGGCGGCATCACTCCAGCCAGGACGATGCGGGGCACAAGTCTGGGGGTGGCGCACAGCCTCCCCCTCTCTCCTGGTCCCCAACCCCATGTCCCGCGTGGGACGGGGCGCCCAGGAAGACGGCAGTGCCGGGGGGAGGCCGCAGCCCCTCCTCTGATCGCGGGGTCCGGCTCCGAGGAGGCTGCGCCCGGGGCCCTGCCACCCGCTTCCTCCCTGCTGCCGCCTGGGCCAGGGAGACCCGGGCCCCTCCCCCGCCGGCAGTGGGGCTGGCGACCCCGCCCATCAGCGCCCACCGGGAGGTGGCCGAGAGGCACCGTGCAGAGCTGTGTACTGGTGCTCATGCTCGCCCGCACACGCCCACACACGCCCGCACACACACGTGCACAGCACACACACACATACACACTGGCACACAGACCCCGTGGCGCTCACCTAGCACAGAGCACACACAC
>NW_021879164.1:0-725 GCF_006229205.1 Suricata suricatta
AGTTCCTTCACAAGGTGCAATTAGCATATATTTAGGATAAAGGGACAAATCACTCCAGATACCAGTCAACATGGTGTCTTGGGGGTCAGTGCTCAAGCAAAAATAATTGAGTGGGGGGAGACATTTGTCACCATCTGATGGCGGGACCCTTGCAAACCCCCCTTACCTCACAAGGAGACTTCTCTACTTTAGAGAGTTCAGAAACAGCTTCTAGCAGTGTACAATGTGCAGAGGTTGTATTTATATCTCAAAAACATTTTTCCAAATCCTGATGTACGTTCTGGCACTGAGAAGGGAGGGTAACCTTATAAGAAGTCTTTCATGATCCAAAAATTAAACTACATCGATGTGATTTTTTCAGATAAATTCTACAATGAAATTAAACAAAAATGTTTATGCAAATCAACAGCACATTCTGAAACTTAGGGTAAGGGGGGTCAGAAGTAATTTATGTCACAGCATGTCATTGGTTGTGGGCTCCTTCAGCAGCAGAAATAATGCACATCTGTGTATACGCAGGAAGCCTTACACATTTCTGGATGTGAGCATCTGTATCTGTTAAGCTCAGCACAAGTCACACCAATGTCTCCAATGCTAGTGCATCATCACGTGGATTATTCTTGAAATGCCCAAGATTTTAATATCACCCCAAAACCAGAAACCACAAGGGAGACCGAGTCAAGCATGTAAAACAAAGGGCATTTATTATTACTGCTTAGGCTCGC
>NW_021879165.1:0-725 GCF_006229205.1 Suricata suricatta
TTAACCAACTGAGCCACCCAGGAGCCCCTATGCAGCATTGTTTATAAGTTTACTGTAGCATTATTCATAATAGCCAAGGTATGGAAGCAACTTAAATGTCCATCAATAGAAAAATGGATAAGAAAGATGAAGATGTAGGATATATATATGGATATATACATATCAATACGTATATATTATGGAATGTATATATTGTGGAATATATATAAGTGAATATATATTTTTGAATTCTATAATATATTATGGAAAATTACACAATCATAAAAAAAGATGAGATTATGTCATTTGAGACAACATGGATGGACCTAGAGGGTATTATATATGTGAAATAAATCAGACTGAAAGAGACATATACCATATGATTTCATTTATAACTGGAATCTAAAACAAAACAAAACAAAACAAATGAATAAACAAAACGCAAAATTAAACCTATAAACAGTAGAGAACAAACTGGTGGTTGCCAGAGGGGAGAAGTGTGGGGTGTGGGCAAAATGAGTGGAGAGGGTACAGGCTTCCAGTGTGGGAGCCAGTAAGTCCCAGGAGTAAAAGGCCCAGCAGGGGGTACATAGTCTGTGATACTGTAATTGTGACATATGGTGACAGATGGAAGCCGCACCATGCTGTGGAGAACACAGCATAACATACAAACTGGTCAAATCACTATGTTGTACACCTGAAACTAAGGTAACGTTGTGTGTCAACTATGCTAAAAAAAAAAAAAA
>NW_021879166.1:0-725 GCF_006229205.1 Suricata suricatta
TGAGAGTTTCAAAATTGATCTAGTATTTCCAAACTATTATATGCATTTTTAATAATGTGACCTTATTTTGGCTAAAAATATGTCTGTATCTTTTCCTAAAGTTTGAGAATGTTTGCCAAATAGGCAAAAGGTTTATATATGTATTATGTCTATCTGTATATGTATGTATGTATGTGTTCCTAATACATAAATAATCACATGCGGCATTTATTTTTATAGACATAAATTGTTATACAACTATTACAGAATTTGCAAAAGTAAATGAGTACAGGCAACTTGAAGGCTATGAACAATTTAAAGGACACAGGTCTGAACCAAATTGACTCCATGAAAGGCTTTAAGTTTCCCCTCTGAGCTTAAAGGCCTAAGTTTTGGTTTCCCAGAATCATTAGACAATAACAGGGAAGGGCACATATTGTTCAACAAGCGACCACCCTAGTAACACCCAATCAGAAGCGGCCAGCTAATACACTTAACACTCCTAAGGACAGGCCTGGAGATGGAAACCATAGATAGGTACTTATCGCTTAATGCTAGGTTAACCATTACTCACCCCACGTGGGGGTCTTTAGCCCACCCCAAAATTGGTTAGTTTTGAAAAAGCACTAAAGGTCATGATTGGGTCCCGCCAAAAGTAATGAACACTCTGGACAATGTGTCTGGTTAGAATTGCTGCAAAGGCTGTTATACAATGATGATTGGATTACTGTGCCTATGACATAATT
>NW_021879167.1:0-725 GCF_006229205.1 Suricata suricatta
ACCATGATTCTCAGGTTTGACACCCATATGAACATTGATTTGGGGTCCGTTGGGTGTATTAGCCTGTGTGTCCTTTTACAGGAACTGACTGTAGGTCAGTTTACCTGAGTTAAAATCTGATCTGTATCGTGTACCGGATGCTTGACAAGAGATTCACGAAAAATAGAAGAATCATGTGTTCTCTTAGATTGCTATCATTGCTATCATTTGACTTTATGAGAAACTGTTAGATGCTCTCTGCTAACCAGGAAATGCTTTTAAACCTTGTTGCCTTTCTTGCTAGTCTAGTAGAACTTGTCATTGCTATGATCCCATTCAGTTCCAAGTCCTCCAAGAGTTCTTGTCATTGAATTCTTCTTCTTTGTTATTGAAATATGTATCCCTTGACACAAAGGCTACTGCCCTGTTAGAAATGTGGTCACAGACCTTTCTCAGAACTCCTGAATAGAATCTGCATTTTAACAAAATGGCCATTGCACTGCTGTGAATTCTGATTCATGTTAGAATATGCTAAGTATATTTGTAACTCATCAAACTTTCCATTAAGAAAGAGACACCACATGACCCACTCAGTTGAGCTTCCAAGTTCAGCACGGGACATGATCTCTCAGTTGATGAGTTTGAGCCCTGTGTTGGGCTCAGTGTGGCAGATCAGAGCCTGGGGACCACTTTGGATTCTGTGTCTTTCTCTCTCTCTGCTCCTTTCCTGCTCAGCGTCTGTCTCT
>NW_021879168.1:0-725 GCF_006229205.1 Suricata suricatta
ACAGCTGGCCAAAGGGAGCCCCACTCTGAGCTCTGCTCCTACCTTGGCACCTCCCCTTCTCCCACCCTTCCTACTCTCCTCCAGCCCTCACCCAAATACCCAGGAGAACTCCTGTAAGCACTGGTTTGAAAGGGAAAGGCTCCGTGGATACCCGAGGAGAGGAATTAACTGGAATCTGTAAGGCAGCCCATCCCTGGGTGACCTCTCTCTACCAAGGCAGCACCCACTGTCTGCCGCAGTCCTGCTTAGGTACTCTTCATTCACCTTAACACAGACCCCGGGAGGCTACAAGGACTGGTGGAGACTGTGGGGCTGGTGACAGGGCATCGTGGGGGTGCAGAAGGTGGCCAGAGCGTTACTCTCTCAGTTGGTCAGGGCTTCCTGAGTCCCCTTCAAAGCTTACTTTTGTGCCTCAAGACCCCAACATCCACTCACGCCTTCCTGCTGACCCAGACCAAGAGGAACTTCCTCACCTCTTGCCCCAAATCTCTCCCCTCTGGGGGAAAAAAAAACTCATCAGATACTCTGCGTATAAATAGCAAATAATTACTAGTGAGGTGGAAATCGTCTTTCACCTATTTTGGGTGGGTCTCTTTGTTCAGATTTTTCAGGCCGGTGCATGGAGTACATGCATCCACACAAGCACACCTCTACCCCCACCAGAGGTGTGGGGAGAGTGTGTGTCTGTGTGTGGGGGGGACACATAGCGACCCCAATCCCACACT
>NW_021879169.1:0-1529 GCF_006229205.1 Suricata suricatta
GAGAGAGAGAGAGAGAGAGAGGCAGACAGACAGAGCCCGAACAGGGGAAGGGCAGAGAGAGAGAGAAAGAGGGAGACAGACTCTGAAGCAGGCTCCAGGGAGCTTGAACCCATGAGTTGTGAGATCATGACCTGAGCTGAAGCCGGATGCTCAACCAACTGAGCCACCCAGGCGCCCCTTGCCACTAACTTTTAACACAAAATCTTAGGAGGAAGAAAACCTTTCACAGTAATTGTGTACTTGGCTCTCAATAAATAAGAGACAACTTAACTTCCAGAAACATCTAAAACATCCTTAGGGGAAGTGAGACTTAAAGCTACAACTTGCAACTGTAAGAAATAGCAGGACTAGTAGAGGAAGTTTCCTCCATTACAAAGTGTTCTGCCTTAGGATATGGCATCGTGTTTACAAAAATATTTCACCCAGCTCTGGACAGTGACAACCAGGAAGAAAAGATGAAAACTATCAGGCTGTCTTGAACCTTTCATTAACCTTGAGGTCTAGCCATCTTGCTTATATTTAAATAAATATTGATCTTTAAAGCCAACAGAGGAGATTTAAGCTACGGTCGAATGGCATAACAGATCTTCTAAAAACAGAAACATTTAAGTCTTAGATCTACTTTGCTCCACATATTTCTGTTTTCTGTTGTCTTTCATGAATGCTAACTTCACACACATTTAAAACATTTTAAATGTTAATGGGTGTGCACGACTACCTGGGATATACACCAATATAAAAATTCGACAAACCAGCATTTGACAGATGATTTCTTAGCTGTTCAAGCATGAAGACTTCAACTTCTATTCAGAGACTCTTTATTTCCTGAGTATCATTATTACTATTATTATTATTGATTATTGCCGTGGGCATTTCCTATTTTAATCACTTCACTCTGTTTTACAGGAGGGGTTCAAAATGGGACTAACTCTTGAAGGCACAGTATTTTGTCTCGACCCCTTAGACAGCAGGTGCTGACATCAAGAACAAGAGATCCAGATTTCTGTTAAATTTGTTTTCTACACCTATACATCATTCATTATTACTTTATGACAGGAGGTATTCATGTGCCAATATATTTTTGAAAATCTTAACTTTTTGAAAATTATTTTAGTAATATGTCCTTCATTATTGATCTATAACATTTATTTTAAAAACAACTCACTGTAAAGTAAATCATACTTCTATGTTCCTTTCTGTTTCTCTTGCAGATGAATTTAAAATCAAAAAACAAATTACTCAAATATCTTTCTTGTGTCTGAGTTCTAAATAATTAGCATCTTGAAATTTGTGTTCATTCTCCAGGCTGCTAGTTCATTATTAATTCCCCAAAGCCATACCTTAATGATACCTTTCAAAGTCTCGACAAGATATACCTATGCCAAACTAAATATGTTCTATATTCAAGCCAATAAACATGTTACCATCTATTAGACAGATGTTATTTTATGTATTATATGTTTTTCATATGTTGGCAAAATGTAAACTTTAAATATAATGCCACCAGGTCATTTTTAGCAGGTAAAATA
>NW_021879170.1:0-725 GCF_006229205.1 Suricata suricatta
TAATTTTAGTTTTGTTTAGTATTATCTTACTTTTGTTTCTTAATTTTAGCCACTAATATTGTCGTTTATCAAAGATAGAATCTTCACAATTGGATAGCTCTATGAATTTTTGTTGTTTGCTCTTCACAAAATTGGAGCTTTTGTGCAGTACCGTATTTAGAGACTCGTCCAGAGTATAGCCCAATTAGCGTCTTATAAATAATGCAAATATGAATGAGTGGGAAATTCTGCCAAAGTTCACTGCTTTTTTTCAACATATTGCTATTTACAAGTACCTCAAGTTAGTTTTAATGTAAATTCTTTTCAAAGTACTATTATGAATACTTAAGGCAATAATTCACATTTTAAATTACACAAAATAATGTCAAACACAAATTGCCTGTAAATAATTGTTACAATTTCCTCCAGTTTGGCAATCCTCTTCTGAGGAATTAATTCACATCTTTTCCTAGTAACACTGATTTTCCATCATTACCAGAAGAACGGATCAATTCAGCCTCTTAAATTCTTTCAGTAGGTTTGATATAATCAGACTAATCATTGACTGTGTTTGAGCATTCACAATACTCCTGTTTGGTGTTGGGGGTATGTAAAAAAATATGTAGACCAGACTTTCTATCTTCTTTTTTAAGCTTATTGATTTATTTTGAGGAGGGAGGGGCAGAGAGAGGGGAGAGAAAATCCCAAGCCATCTCCCTGCATTCAGCACAGAAATCTACACGGGG
>NW_021879171.1:0-725 GCF_006229205.1 Suricata suricatta
GTTTATGGGTATATTTGGGCTCAAAATGATCTCTTTCCTCTTTTTCTCTTCTTAGGACTTTGTATAAAACATGTTGATATGACTTTAATGCTACAAATAAAACTCTGGGATTAAACGTCATTCCCTTCAACAAAAATGATCTCCCATGACGTAGTAATCATTTCTCCTATGATGCTTCTAAATCTAGATTTCCATTCTCTAGGCTTGTATTAAGGTTTCATCATATACCTGTTTGTTCTTTGATTATCGATACAAAATCTTGGTCTGTAGGAAAATCAGCCCATGCAGGGGTCATTTATTTTATTTCTTTTAAGTTTGTTTTCATTTATTTTGAGAGAGAGATAGAGAGCAAGTGGAGGAGGGACAGAGAGACAGGGAGACAGAATCCCAAGCAGGCTCTTCACAGTCAGCACAGAGCCTGATGCAGGGCTGGAACCCACGAACTGTGTGATCATGATCCAAGCCGGAAGCAAGAGTTGGCTACTTAAGCAACTGAACCCCCAGACGCTCATGATTGAGGGAAGCACTCTATCCTGCAATCTCTGGGGAGCAGGAAGACTTGCTGTGCTCTGCATAGTGAACAATGGAGGACATGGAAGTCTCGTTCACACAAACCTTTGCATCTATGTTCCCATGAATGAGTGGAGCACAGCCGTAGGACGGCAGATCAGTCCAGAAGCCAATCAAGCAAGGTTGGCAGCATCATGCGGAGTCATTTGTTTTCA
>NW_021879172.1:0-725 GCF_006229205.1 Suricata suricatta
AATGTCCTGGCCCCCCCGCTCTCCTTGGCCACAGTGAGCACGCCGGCTCCTCCGCGTCATCTGTGATGACTACACAAAGCCGGCCTGGGGAGGACCGGGGAGCTGCGCCATGCTTTGTTTCCTGTCCTCGGCGTTTTCTCATTCAGTCTTGTGTCATTTGGAGGTGACTGGAGGGGAGGGAGGGGAGGTTTATGAGCACCGTGCAGGCGTTACCGTCCCACGTCACCTTGGGTTTGCACCTGTTAACCTTCAGGAACATTCCAGCAGCGCCCCTCGCGTCCGCTCCTTGTTTTAATTGTGCTCACCACCTGGTGTAAAAGGAGAGGGAATGAGAAGCCTCCAGAAACGCCCCCAATTTTTTATAACAGTAAAGACTTCCTAATGGAATGTTCTCATTACTTACCCTAGTTTAGTGCCTCCAAATGGTTGAGTTGAGCAGTTAATCGGAGTGAATGTGAAAAAGCCAAGTATTGTAACTTCTTTGGGAAGAGATTCCTGAAATACAGTAACTCGGACAAGGGGGCGGGGGCGGCTGCGCTTCTTGGCCCGCGAGCCGGATGTTGGAGACGCCGCCTGCCCGGGGACTCGGGTTGTAACCCCGGCTCCCACGAGAACGGACTTGCTGGAACGGAGTAGCTCTGGGCTTACTCTAGACGTTGACATTACAGACGGGGCACAGCGCACTCAAAAGCTACCCTGCAGGATACAGTGCTCCCAACACACAC
>NW_021879173.1:0-725 GCF_006229205.1 Suricata suricatta
TTTGTTTGCCAATGTGTGTGCAATTAGAAAAAGCACTAAATTATATTTACCATAGCATAGTGAAAAATTGGAAACAATTTAAAGGCAGCAAGGGATAAATAAATTATGTTATAACCATAGCTATCACCATTAGTTCTAAAAGTTATGTTTATAGAGTAATAATAACAAGGATAACTTTTGTAATATTAGGAGGAAATGAAGTACACAGGTGGGATAAGCCACATGACCATTCTGTCCATCCTTATCACTGTTATCTGCTGATTTTTTTCAGTTAATATCATACATTCACGGAGCATACTGCCACCTGTGCTGCCAAATTTCTCTCCACCTTCATTCTACTCAATCTTCCTGGATGGCATGATTGCCCTAGGATAACATACACCCACTAATCTGATCCATGGTACTTTGATTTTTGGAATTCCAATGACCTTCTGTCCTACTTTCATCATCACTCTGGATATTATTTACAATAATTCTTTTGTCTTCTAAATATAGTATCTCATTTATTGACTAAAATCTCCTATTATGGTTTTCTTATATTCTTACTACTCACACATCTATCTTTCAAACTGATTTCTACTCTAGTCTCCTAATTATGCCATTTTACACCCTGATCAATTCTTTTCCATCCTCTCTTTTCTCTTTCCAGGCAGTCTACCTATTATTCTCCAGAGATCCTTCAATTTTCTGGTCCCTCCTGTCCTGTGAAACTCCAATATTGGATT
>NW_021879174.1:0-725 GCF_006229205.1 Suricata suricatta
CATTGACTTTATCATTTGAGAGGCCATGTGACTGGATATCAGTACACAGGCCTTGGTATCAGAATATGCTTAGTGACCATAAGATCACTTACAATTCTGCAATTTTCTGTGCTTTCACCTGAAAACTTCTAAAATGTTGTGAGAACAGGGGGCACCTGGGTGCCTCAGCTGGTTAAGCATTCAACTTCAGTTCAGGTCATGATCTCACAGTTCGTGGGTTCAAGCCCCACATCGGCTCTGTGCTGATAGCTCAGAGTGTGAAGCCTGCTTTGGTTTCTGTGTCTCCTCTCTATGCCCCTCCCCTGCTCATGCTCATGCTCTGTCTCTGTCTCTCTCTCAATAAATAAACATTAAAAAATTTTTTTAAAGAAAAAGTTTTAAAATGTTGTTAAAACAAACATAGTATCTAGTATATGCTGGAATTCAACAGTTCTTCATTCACATCCCTTTTGAGAAAGCTAGGGGATGAAGTAAAATTCAGTAGGTGAGTGAGTGGAATTCATTTCATATATGGAAGCACTCCAACTCTCACATGCAAAACTCCTTGATTTATACCCAAAAGCCAGAGAACATTTGTGGTAAATTGCAAAAAATAGTCATAAATTCTTTTCAGCACTCATTCTATAAAGAAATGCAATGTTAACTCACCTCTTGAATTGATGTCGTAGGGTGACTTCCTTTGACTAATAGAGTATAGTGGAAGTGATGTTGTGAGTGTAAACTTC
>NW_021879175.1:0-725 GCF_006229205.1 Suricata suricatta
TCCCAGTCTCCTCGGGGAGTAGGAGCCTAACTTAGATCAGCACCAATTAACAAACACTTGACTTGATCATACTGACCAACTCTGCCATAACATCTTCCAGTACTTTTCCACTGACTTAGCCAGCTGTTAAAAACGCTTCCCTTTTTGGTTTCAAGAGGAGTTGACTTCAAACTCTCTTCCTTATCACAGTAGCCTGTTTGACTAACACATTTTTTCTTTGACAAGAATCACCAAATATATTATACCAGACAAAATTTACAAACCAGTGAGGGCAACTTTCATGGTTGTGGGAATTTGGCAATTACTAGTGGGTAGGTCATTGTCTCCTGTTTTCTGGGAAAGGCAAACAACGCTATTGATTACTGCCAGGACCATTCTATCCTTTCCAGCAGCTATGCACAGCATGAGGGAATTCTCTAGCATGACAAGGAAAGAACATGTTTCAGCTCCAACCTGGATTTTTCTTCCTTTTTTCTCCCCAGCCTTATCCATTCCCTCTTACAAGCCAGTTGTCAAACTCTCTCACACTATTTTGAGAACCTTTTGGCCTTTCCCTTCTGTAAATTCTTTCTATATATTTTTGTTTGTTTAATGGGAATGCTCCAAGAAATCATACATTTCATTTTATAGGCCTTATAAATATACATTTCTTCAGCCCCACACTCCAATTCATAATACATGCCTTTGCCCTGATCCTTTTTAAAAAGAACCTGTATAAACATTAA
>NW_021879176.1:0-725 GCF_006229205.1 Suricata suricatta
ATCTCACAGTTCATGAGTTCAAGCCCCACACTGGGCTCTCTACTGTCAACATGGAGGACACTTTGAATCCTTGGTCTCCTTCATTTTCTAGACTTCCACTGCTCATTCTCTCTCTTTCTTCTCACCAACCCCCATATTTCTCAAAAATAAATAAACATTAAAAGGAAAAACAAAACAAAACCCTGATGCTTCTGTTTTGAGTCTCAAACCAACTGATAGAGTTTCCTGATAGAGTAGAGGCTTGGTTTTCTGTAGCCCTTCAGCTCTCCTGCAGTTAAGCCCCACTGATTTTCAAAGCTGCTGGAGCTGAGCCTCACCGAGTTTCAAAGCAAGGTGTTATGGGGTGTGGCACTCTCATTGTAGGTACCCAGGGCCAGGGGTGCCTTGCATATGGCTTGATCCTCTTACTCTTCCATGCCTATGGCATATTTCTTGCTTGTGGGTTGCCTAACTGGGAGTTTGATTGTTGAGCACATCTCTGCCCTTCCTACTTTACCTGATGTGACCTTCTTTCAGTGAAAGATCCTTTCTGTCACTCTTCAGGTTGTGTTTAGAGTCAGTTCCTTCTATGTACTTGTTCTGGTGCCTCCCTGGAAGATGAGCTTAGGGTCCTCCTACTCTTCCATTCCCTCCCCATCATCCTTCCATATTTATAGCTTTAATCATGGCAGGTGACTGTCAGCTTCATCTTCTGTAATAAACTTGTTTAAAAAAAGAAAAACCCA
>NW_021879177.1:0-725 GCF_006229205.1 Suricata suricatta
TAGAAAGTCACTCCACATAGAAAGTGACTACTAAATAGCTATCCCTGAATATTATACTTACTGCTACCCTCCCTGCCCAGGTCTCCCCACCTCAGGATTTCATCTCTGCCCTGGTCCTCCCGGGATCTCTGTGCTTCACTTCTGCCTCTGGACCTCATGTCCACCAGATGTGAGACCCCTCTCCTGGAGGAGGGTACTGAGCTTGGGCTGGAGGGAAGAGCAGGTCTGGGAGAAGAGTGTTCTGACCTAGGGGTTGAGGGAGCAGGGAGATCAGCCGTTGTGAGGTTGGGGACCGAGCCCTTGGTTCTAAGGAGCCAGAGCAGGTAGCAGGAATGTGAAGCCAGGAATGTTATGTCCTTCCCTTTCTCCTGAGCCAGCAAGAGGCCAAGCCCATTGCCCTTATACTGAACAGAGCCCAAACTTTCTCCCCATAATGCATAGCGAGAAGGAGACAGAGCAAGGGCAAGGAAACTGCACAGAATACCTAGAGACAGACGGGCCCGTGGAGAGCAGGTATTTGGTTTTAAGATAACTTCCATCTGACTAGAGATGGCTTGTGCTTCTAAAGCCCCCCGTCCTCCTTCTCCATCTGCTGCCTACGTTCTCTCTTTCTCTCTTACTCTTCATCTGCCCCTTCTCACCTTCACAGGCAGTGTCCTGAAGGCCCATCCTGCATTTAGGATGCTGTCACCCAGAGGGTGCCGGGTCCTTGTAGATCCTATCTC
>NW_021879178.1:0-725 GCF_006229205.1 Suricata suricatta
AACAATGGAAATGAACGTGGCGGTGCCGGGGGTGCAATCCGGAGCCGTGTCAGGCACCGAGGCTGTGTCTTCTATTTCGTACGGCAACCACTTTTAGAAGGTGTTACCGTTGTTTCCATTGTACACACGAGGAGACAGACCCGGAGAGCGAGTGGGGCCCCAGGCACGTGCGTCGGGGCGCCCCGAGTCGGGCAGTTGGCTCCCTGGTGTGGTCGGGCGCCTGGCACCGGGAGTCCCTGAAGGTCAGAGCCCGCCCTCCTCCCTCACCCGCCCCCAATCCAACCGAGCATAACGCCTAAGAACCCTTGTTTGCTTTTGCCAACCGCTTTCCAAAAGGGACTTAGAGGTGCTTTGAAGAGTGTCCACGGGCTGGCCAAGGCCTCTGTGCCTCAGTCAAGGCCAACGGTAAGAAGCTCCAGCTTCTTCCAATCTTCTCTTGATCCACCTGAATAGTGAATACACTCATCTCTTGATTTTGAAAAGCCCCCCCTTACTGTCTCGGTGTCTCTTGAGCGACAGATTCTTCAACATCTCTTGAAACTTTGCCCCTCGCTGCTGTGGGTCCGTCTCCTTCCCCTGTCTGCACCCATTTTACATAAACACAGGGGACACAGACGGCCCCGTCGGCCACCAGCACGTGTGGGGCTGCTGCTTCCTCTGAGAGGCGCTCCCACGGCTCCCGGGCCCTGGGGCTCCTTTCCCACCGACCCTGAGCCTCCCCGGGC
>NW_021879179.1:0-725 GCF_006229205.1 Suricata suricatta
ACTATTTTGGTTGCTATATCATTCAGGGTTTCTAATATTTATGAAGGGATTAGGTAGAATTCTGGATTATGGCTTGATGTACATTACATATAGTAAGGTCTGAATTTTTGTTTCTTTGAGGAATAGGATGGGGCTCAAGTAGCCAATAATAAACATAGGAAGAGTTTTGCCCAAAAAATAAGAGGAGCCTCTGGAGGAACGGTGATGTCTAATCTCCTTTTTGACCCTCTTATGGGCTGAGCTGTATTTCTCCAAAACATGTATTTGAAGTCCTGAGTCTTATTACTTCAGAATCTGACTCTGCTTGGAGACAGAAAAAGAGGCAAGTAAGTTAAAATGAAGACATGAGAGTGGACCCTAATCCAATCTGACTTGGGTCCTTATGGGAAGAGGGAATGTTAGGACACAGGGAATGCAGGGGAAGACCCTGAAAAGACACAAGGAGAAGGTCACCAACTATAAGGTAAAGGTTGATGCTTCAGAAGAAACCAACCCCTGCTAACACCTTGATCTTGGACTTCCGGAGCTCACTCCTGTAAGAAGATACATTTCTGTTGTTTCAGCCACTCAGTCTGTGATACTTTGTTAGATAGTCCTTGAAAACTAATAAATACTTTCTTTACCCACCTCTCTTTCTTATCATAGACACACACTAGTTTTTTTTTTAATATAACACAATTTATTTTTTTAACATATGCAATTATTTTCCATCATTTACAATACAG
>NW_021879180.1:0-1528 GCF_006229205.1 Suricata suricatta
GCCACGGGGAAGCCCCGAGCCTCCCAGCACTCACCCCCATTTCCCTCCATTCCTCCTCCCCCTCACCCGAGGCAGCCACTCATCGTGCTTTCCTGATCAATTTGTCAGTGCTGGACATCGCAAATGAATGAAATAACACAACATGTGATCCTTTGCCTCCGGCTTTTTTCACGTAACGCAGTGTATTAGTACTCTGTCCTTTTTATTGCCAAATAATCTGTTGTATGCCCCACGGTTTTTCCATTCGTCAGTTGATGGACACCTGGGTTGTGTCTCCACCTTTTGGCCGCTGTGGACAGTGCTGCTATGAATGTTTGCGTAAATGGTTTTGAGTGAGCGTCGTTGAATTTCTGTTTATACCTGCAGGAGGGTAACCGCGGCATCGTGTGGCAGCTCGGTTAACCCTGTCGAAGAACGGCCACCCTGGCGTGCCGGTTTACATTGTCACCAGCAGTGCGGGGGGCTCCCGCTTTTTACCCATCCATGACCAAGCCAGTCATTGCCTGTCGTTTTTCCTAATTGTGGCCAGATACATGTTGCATTGAGCTTACCACTTAGCTGTGTTTAAGCGTCCAGTTCTGTGGCGTTAAGTACATTCCCATTTTGGTGCCTCTGCCACCGCTGCCCACTCCGGAACTTTGCCTTTACCCCAGACTGAGGCTCTGTACCGACTAAACCACGGCCCGTCTCCTTCTCCTCCCAGCCCTCGCACCCGCTGTTGACTCTGCCTCTGTGAATTTGCCTCATAATCCCATGTAACTGGATCCGTACAAACTTAGCCCTTTTGTGACGTGCTTATTACACTTCGCATGATGTCTTCAAGGTCCATCATGTGTTAGAATCTCCTCGGTTTTTGAGGCTGAATGATATTTTCATTGTGCGTAGGCACCACATTGTGTTTATCCATTCATCCATCTTCGGCCACTAGGGTGGCTTTTGCCTTTGGGGCATCGTGGATAATGCTGCATTGTAGCCATACGGGGAGGTGTGGAGTTGTATCTAGTTCTGATGTGCATTTCTGATGACTAATTATATTGAACATCTTTTCAGTGTGCTTATGGGCCATTTGTATGTCCCCTTTGGAAGAATGTCTTTTCAAATCTTTGCTCATTTGTAAGGAATTTATATATTCTGGGAGTGCGATTTATAAATCTTCCATTCTGTGGACTGTGTTTTCCAGTGGTGTCCTTTGAAGCGACGAAGTTTTAATTTTTATTTATTTATTTTGTATTTCAGAGGGAGCACAAGTGGGGGTGGGGGCAGAGGGAGAGAGAGAGAGTGCCAAGCAGGCTCCGCGACTCCGCATGGAGTCTGTGGGATCACCGTGGGCTCATTATCTGACCTGAAATCAAGAGTTGCCGATCAGTTGACCTGAGCCACCCAGGCTCCCTGAAGCACTGAATTTTGTAATTTTGATGTAGTTCCAATTATCTTTTTGTGTGTGTGTGTCGTTGCTTAGACTTACGGTGTCGTAATTTAGAAGCCGTTGCCTACTCCAGGGTCACCGAGGTTTGTGTCTATGCGTAGC
>NW_021879181.1:0-725 GCF_006229205.1 Suricata suricatta
AGGAAGGCATCACTTAATAAGACCAAGCTCTTCTAACAGAATCCCATAGTATCCAGACATAGATCAGTTTTATCTGACAGGAACTAAGTTGCTAATATTCCCAAACAAGATGACTAACATGAGAATCCACTGAAATGGCAACAAGTAACAGGAGCATGAACATCATGTACTTTGTCACCAAATGTAACAATGTCTACAGAGCATATGAACTAAAATCCAAAGGATTGAAGACAACCCTTTAATGGTATCAATCGTGACTAGTTCTTTGAACTTTCCATTGACAACAGCCTACATCTTTAAAATAGGAGCAGTTCGTAGGGTGGTAGAGGCCACATTGCCCATGAGAGAAATCCCTCACATACTGAACTAACCTTTGTTTGTCATGATCACCAGGCAGTTCCCTTGGCTAGAGGTGGGGGAGGGCTCATTTCAGTTTTCTTATTCCTATTTCTTACTTCGTGTTCCTATCCAGTTCTAGTAGGTGCCCTCAATACTTGTCACAGGGAAGGAAGGAAGTGAAGGATGGGAAGGAAGGAAAGGAAGAGGGAAAGAAAGATGGAGTTACCATTTATGGTAAACATAAAATAGGAAATTAATTTCACTTGAGGAAGATCTTAGCATTTTCAGTGGAAATTTAAATTATTTTTTACACATAGTAATGGGATAATTTCTAATTACTGCTTTGTAAAGCTTTTTGTGGAATTAGGTAACAGTTAACTAATTTT
>NW_021879182.1:0-725 GCF_006229205.1 Suricata suricatta
CTGATTTGTGACTCAGTAAGTGATCTATTCTGAAAAATGTTCCTTGTGCACTCAAGAAGAATGTATTTTCTACTGCTTTAGAATGAAATATTCTGACTATATCTGTTAAGTTCATCTGGTCCACTGTGTCATTCAAGTTATTCCTTGTTGAACTTCTGCTTAGATGATCCGTCCATTGCTGTAAATGGGGTGTTACAGTCCCCTGCTATTATTGTATTACTATCAATGAGTTTCTTTCATTTGTTATTTTTTTTTAATTTTTAAAACAATTTTTTGAAAGTGAGAAACAGAGCACAAGCTGGGGGAAAGGACAGAAGGAAAAAGAGAAAAATTCTCAGGCTCCACACTGAGCAGAGCCCAACACAGGGCTGCTGTGAGTGAAAGCAACAGTCAGACACCCCACCAACTAAGCCACCCACGCATACCTAAATTTATTATTAATTTATTCATATATTTGGATGTTTCCAAGTTAAGGAAATAAATATTTACTGTTATTACTGTTCTTGTTGTATAGATCCCTTCATTATGATATAGTGCCCTTCCTCTCTTATTACAATGATTGGTTTAAAATCTAGTTTATCTGCTCTAAGTAGGACTACTCCAGCTTTCTTTTAATGTTCATTAGCATGATAAAAATTCTCTACCTCTTCAGTTTCAATCTGGATGTGTCTTTAGGTCTAAAATGACTCTCTTATAAGCAGCCTAATGATGGGTCTTGTTTTTTT
>NW_021879183.1:0-725 GCF_006229205.1 Suricata suricatta
GTCAAAGGTTATCCTGGATTGTTTTCTGTGAAGGTGTTTTCTGAAGGAGATTAACATTTAAATTAGTAGATGCTGAGTAAAGCCGAGTATGCTTCCTGATGTGGGTGGGCCTCACCCAATCAGTTGAAGGCCTTAATGAAACAAACACTGGACCCCTCTGAGCAAGAAGGGATTGTGCCAGCTGGAGACCTCTGGACTTGACCTGCAGCTCTTCCCTGGTTCCCAGCCTGTCAGATGACCCTGCAGAGTCGGGACTCACCTGCCTCCCGAATCGTGTGAGCCAATTCCTTAAAATAAATCTATGTGCCCTACTGGTTCTTTTGCTCTGGAGAACCCCAACGCAGACAGGGATGAACTGCGGCATGTGTGAGCAGCAGGAAAGGGGTGGAGAAGGGCACTGCCTGGGCACCAGACGTCCCATCTGCAATAGTCTGCAATCCTCACGTCTCAGTGAATCGTATTTCAGGCTGCTAGCTGGGGTCAGAAGGAAAGGGCATTCTTTCCGTGCTCCGCCCGACGCAGCCCTGGGGAACACACCTCCCGACAGAAGGGCCTCCCTCTGATGTTCTCCAGCCCCGAGGAAAAGGAACGTGCTGATTTCATAAATTTGAGTTTGAATATAATCAGATTTTCTCTATAGCAACGGCCCCACAACACCAGCCTTCTGGAAGCGGTGAGCAAGGAGCAGCCGTTCCCCGGGGAAACGCATGGCACACGCAGGCCAC
>NW_021879184.1:0-725 GCF_006229205.1 Suricata suricatta
GAAAAAAAATCACTAATCCTCAGAGAAATGGAAATCAAAACCACAATGAGATATCTCCTCACACCTGTTAGGAAGACTATTATCAAAAGGACAAGAGATATTGGTGAGAGATTGGAGAAAAAGAAAACCCACAACACTGTTGGTGGGAATGTAAATTGGTACAGCTACTATGGAAAACAGCATGGAAGCTCTTAAAATAATTCAAAGTGGAACTACTGTACAATCCAGTAGTCTAAAGAAAGTGGACTCAGGGTCTCAGAGATATATGTACATCTGTGTTTATTTCAGCATTACTCACAATAACCAAGACACAGAAACAACCTGCAACCCAAGTGTCTGTTCATGAATGAATAAGAAAATGTGGTATATGTATACACAGTGGAATATTATTCAACCATAAAAAGAAGGAAATTATGCTGTTTGTGACAACCTGGATAAAACTCAAAGACATTATGCTGAGTGAAATAAGACAGACGGGACAGGGAAGGAAAAATATTGTATGATCTCACTTATCTGTGAAATGTAAAAAAGTCAAACTCAGGGAACTAGAGAGTAGAATAATGGTTACTAAGGACTGGGAAGAAGGGAACTGGTAGATGTTGGCCAAAGGGAACAAACTTTCAAAGATAAGAGGAATAAGTTCTGAGGACCTAATATATAGTGTGGTGACTATAGTTAAAAATACTGTAACATGTTCTAGAAACTTACTAAGAGAGTACATCTTA
>NW_021879185.1:0-725 GCF_006229205.1 Suricata suricatta
AAAATTGAGATCAACCACTTCTACTGTGCAGACCCACCTCTCCTCAAAATGGCGTGCGCTGGGACCTTTGTAAAAGAATAAACAATGATCATCCTTGCAGGCATTAATTTCACGTATTCTCTGACTGTAGTCACCATTTCTTATCTGTTCATTCTCATTGCCATTCAACGGATGCACTCAGTGGAAGGGAGGCGGAAGGCCTTTTCCACCTGCGGGTCCCACTTGACAGCAATCGTCATATTTTATGGGACTCTCATATTCATGTACCTCAGGCGTCCCACAGAGGAGTCTGTGGAACAAGGGAAAATGGTGGCCGTGTTTTATACCACAGTTATCCCCATGCTGAATCCCCTGATCTACAGTTTGAGGAACAAGGATGTGAAAGAAGCCAAGAACAAAGTGATCAGCAGAATATGATTAACAAAATAAAATAAAAATCAGTTAATATAATCTCCTGTGTTTTCATAAGCATTTGTCAACAGGTTCAGGGCTTCAGCACATCATTTAAAGACTTTTTACAAAAGTTAAAGATTTTGCACATTAAAACTTAAAAAAAAAAAAAAAGGAAAGAGCAACTGGTAGCTCAGTTGGTTAAACATCCAACTCTTGATTTTGGCTCAGGTCTCAATCCCAGAATGGTGGGACCTAGGCACATGTGGAACTCTGTGCTGAGTACAGAGCTTGCTTGGGATTCTTTCTCTCTCTCTCTCTCTCTCTCTCTCTCT
>NW_021879186.1:0-725 GCF_006229205.1 Suricata suricatta
CCATGCCTCACACACCACACTCAGTGGGAAGCACTAATCATATCCATTAGGGACCCAGTTGCAGAACATGAATCAAAGGAGCAGGGCAGATGCAAGGAAAGACAATTATGTTTCATAAATGAATTAAAACAATTAAGCAGCCACCCAATGAGTACAGAGCGTTGAGGTCTTCTTCAAATGGGTTTTGAAAGAATCAACTGAGGAATTGTATTGCAACCAAAGCTGGCCAGGTCTTTCACAGGGTCAGTACACAGATATTATTGGTTAGAGAAATCTAAAAAGGTGCTCTTTTATCAGGTCTCTTGTGAATCTACTTTAAATGTCTGTAGTCATCAAGAACCCAATAATAAGCACCACCTCCAGGGGTCTGGTGACACTTTGTCGTGTTTGTCATAATCTGTGATTGCCAGCATACCTTGGACAATCCTCTACATTTGAGGAATTTTTCTGTTTTACGTTTTGTCCCCAGAGAAGCCAGAAAAGTATTTTCTCACTCTACCTTGCCCCCAATGCAGACTTAGTGACCTGATTTCTGCTGATTAGATGCACCTCACGAGGGTTTGGTGGGAGAAGAACCGAGCACCAAGTATGACCCATTTCTAAGGATGGAGACAAAAGACTGGAGTCCTCTGAGCAGCCGTGGCCATGGTTCCATTCAGGGCACACTATTGGGGTGTCACTGCGGTATCTCCCCTGTGGTGGCATAGCCCCAAAGCTTGGCATTG
>NW_021879187.1:0-725 GCF_006229205.1 Suricata suricatta
AACCCACCTCCTAACTGAAGAAATTCTGACCAGATGACTCTCCAGGGGAATCCTATCAAACACTTAAAAAGAGTTAATACTCAACTTACTGAAAGTAGTCAAAAAACTAGAAATGGAAAGAAAACTTTCAAGTTCATTCTATGAGGCCAGCATTACCCTGAAAACAAAACCAGACAAAGACTCTATGAAAAGAGAACTAGGGGCAAATAGCCCCAATGAATATAGATGTAAACATTCTCAACAAAATCCTAGCAAGTGAAGTCTAACTGTATACTAGAGGATTCATTTTCCATGATCAAGTGGGATATCTTCTTGGGCTTCAAGGGTGGTTCAATATTTGAAAATCAATAATTTTGATGCACCACATTAATAAAATAAAGGATAAGAACATATTATTTTAATAGATGCAAAAAAGGCATTTCACAGAGTACAACATCCATTCTTGATAAAAGGTCCTCAAAGAAGTAGGGTTACAAGGAACATACCTCAACATCATAAAGACCATATATGAAAAATCAGAAGCTACTAACATCTTCAGTAGGGAAAAATGAGAATATTTCCTTTAAGGTTAGGAAACACAGGGATGTCCTCTCTCAAGATTGCTATTTAACATAGTACTGGAAGTCATAGCCTCAGAGAGAAGAGAGGTTCAGATGACAAACTAACGAAAGTGCATCCAATTGTTAACCAAGAATTCAGGCTTTCTTTGCAGATTACATGATATA
>NW_021879188.1:0-725 GCF_006229205.1 Suricata suricatta
ATTCTCTCTCTCTCTCTCTCTCTCTCTCTCTCTCTCTCTCTCTCTCTCTCACACACACACACACACACACACACACACACACACACACACATACACACGCACACGCACACAAAATAAATAAATAAACATTAAAAATGATTCTATAGACTTCTATATTTGAATATAAGGGTGGAAGACAACAAAACTCTTGGAAAGAATCAGGAAGAAGGAGAAAGAGGACAAGTACCGTGGTGATAGATGAGATTATACTCACGATATTTACTGAGTAGTTGGAGGTCGAACTCTGTGTCATTATTTTTGTAACAAGAGAATTGACAGCTATATGTTCAATGGCACAGTGTTGGTCAGTTATCCCAGTCTTTCTCCTGTGCTAAATAGTAGAAGAGAGTAAATCCTGCAGCAAAGGATGGACATAAGAGGATATGAAGCTATTACCTGGATTTGGAGCCTGGCAGAAGGCCAGATTCCCTGAATCTCTAATGTTCTATTGATATCTGTCCTTAAAGGTCATGGCATGCAGGTGTTCAAAAAAATCTAAGGACCCAAATTCAAGAGATTAAATAAGAATAAACAGACTTAACATGTTTGAGACGTCATGAGGATGAGTCTAAGACCATTTTCAGGAGTCTCATTCAGCTTCATAGATTTTCCTCTACAAACTAAGGACTCCAAAATTCATCTCTCCAATCCAGATCTGTTCCTTGAACTTATATAACCACTGCCAA
>NW_021879189.1:0-725 GCF_006229205.1 Suricata suricatta
ATTGCAGCAGTGCCCTTACATAGAAAATATCCAATTAACTTTTTCCATTTGATATCAGCTGTAAATCCTCTCTTCTGTCTGAACACTTTTGTTTCAGTCCTACTTGGCAATATTGAGGTGTGGGAGGTTCCCCAGAAAGGATGTCAAAAGTAACTAAAAAGCCCCAATTCTTGCTGGGATAGAACCAGACACTTCAAGGCACCTAAGCTGCCTGCTAATAATTGCCTTCTACCCTGCACATTGGCTGGCTTCTTTCTAGATTTACAAAGCAAATAAAATTACTATTGGTTCTCTGATGCAGTTGTGAGTCTAAACTTGTGCAAATGATAATCTTACTAACGCTCAGCCTTTTCTTCTGCCTTTAGGCAGTCTCTTATAAATTTCTGGGACTTTACTCCTCAGGCCCATATGAAGGAGCATTTTTATTAAATTAGTTAAAAGATCCTTCACTGAGAGCTCTAGGAATATGGTTTTAAATTTCACATTCATGAGACTTTAATCTGTTTTTCCAAAACAGGACTGCGGGGATGGAATACTCATAGACTACCAAGCCTCCACACAGGAGTCCATGTCTGAACTCGCTTTGTTGAACATCTACTTATAATTAACGCAACTAGTAATACTTAAATTGACAATTACAAGCTCATAGTGATTTTTCTGTATCTATAATGCAATTTTTCTGAGAGGGTCAAGAGTTGATTCACACAATATTGAAGCTAAAATCT
>NW_021879190.1:0-725 GCF_006229205.1 Suricata suricatta
GGGGGGCAGGCTCGCCTGCGGTTTCCAGAGTTCCTGTTCCTCTCGAGCAGCTGCAGCACTCGCCGTGACCCCTGTGGCCGGGCCGTGACACCTCCTCACGGTGCATGTGTCCGGAAGGCTCGGCGACCTGGTCCCCAGGGGCCCCTGGGGAGCTCAGGCCTGCATCCCCCCATCCCCCCGCCGCCATCCATGCGGCCTCGGCTTGTTTACTGACCGTCCCACACCTCAGTCTTCTCATCTACAAAATGGGGACAGAAGGGACACCCAGGTGGCTCAGTCGGTGAAGCATCGACTTCGGCTCAGGTCATGATCTCACGGTTCATGGTTAGGGCCCCGCGTCGGGCTCTGTGCTGACAGCTCAGAGCCTGGAGCCTGCTTCAGATTCTGGGTCTCCCTCTCGCTGTCCCTCCCCTGCTCGTGCTCTCTCTCTCCCTCTTAAAAAATGAATAAAACATTTAAAAAGGTAAAGCAAAATGGCTACAGCAAGAGTGCACCTGGCCCCCGAGGCAGCCAGAGGATTAAATGATCTCACACTTGACCAGCGGGGGCCCAGTAAGCAGATGCCACCACAGAAGGGGATCTGCAGCCCCTCCCTCCTCCCTTCTTGGGGCAAGCGGTGACCCGTGGTCTGCAGCGCGGCCAGGCCAGAGCAGCGCGTGGGCACTGAGTACGCCGATGTCCCAAGGCCACGGGTGGAGGGGCTGGGAGCAGCTGAGGCAGTGGGC
>NW_021879191.1:0-1528 GCF_006229205.1 Suricata suricatta
CCATCACCATCACCATCACCACCACCACCACCATCACCATCACCATCACCATCACCACCACCACCACCATCACCATCACCACCACCACCACCACCATCACCATCACCACCACCACCACCATCATCATCACCATCACTATCATCACCATCACCACCATCACCTCCACCACCATCATCACCATCACCTCCACCATCACCACCACCATCATCATCACCATCACCATCACCACCATCACCACCACCACCATCATCACCATCACCACCATCATCACCATCACCTCCACCACCATCACCATCATCATCACCATCACCTCCACCACCATCACCACCATCATCATCATCACCATCACCACCATCACCACTACCACTACCATTATCACCACCACTACTGTCATCACCACCATCACCACCATCATCATTACCATCATCATCACCACCACCACCACCACCATCATCATCATTATCAATTCTGGCCCATTGCTATGTTTGGGTCCCCACTGAATTCATATGTTGAAGCCTAACCCCTAAAGGGATGATATTAGGAGGTGTGACACCAGGAGTTGCTTAAGTCATGAGGGGGGAGCCTTCTGAATGGGATTGAGGCTCTTTTCTGTTTGTTTTTGAGAGAGAGAGAGAGAGAGAGCTCACAAGTAGGGGGAGGAGCAGAGAGAGGGAGAGAGAGCATCCCAAGGAGGCTCCATGCTCTCCTCACAGAGCCTGATGAGGGGCTTGAGCTCATGAACTGCAAGGCCATGACCTGAGCTGAAATCAAGGGTCAGACGCTTAACTGAGCCCCCCAGGGGCCCCGGGAATCGGTGCTCTTATAAAAGACCTCACAGAACTCTGTGGGTCCCTTCTGCCACGTGAGCTTGTAAGGGAAGGCACCTGTTCATGAGGAAGTGTGCTGACTCTGGTCATGCTAGATCTTGAACTTCTCAACCTCTCCAACTGTGAGAAATAAATATTTGTTGTTTGTAAACACCCAGTGGCCTCTCTGTTCTCACAGACTAGGACCGCCAGGCAGTCGGGGTGAAGCTGGGCTTTGAAAAAGAGCCCTCAGGCTGAGTCCGCCTGTGTCTTTATTATTTTGCTAGGCTACTACTTGTTAATTCAGCCAAGGATACTTAGAGTCTTTCTAGAAAATTCTAAAGTCCAGAAAACTCCTTGCCTAGAGACGAGCCTGCAAAATTTGCAAGAACTACTGTTGGAAGATTGGCTAACTGAACTAATGGCGGGTCTGTGTCCCTGTCCCAGGAGAGGCACGAGGAGGTGTCTTTATTTTGCCCCCCTCGATACTTTCCCACCTTTTAAGAACCTCTGATTTCCAGCTGTGCCACTCAGCCATTATCGTGCCCCAGATGACGTGCACTTTGTGCTGCTAGCTTATGTAAATGTGAGGGGCCACCTTCCAGCCGACTCCAGACCCAGAAATTCTCAGCCATCTTTTTGAAATTCTGCAGCGCAGATGTTTCCAAAGGAATGCGCCCTTGCCTTTTCGAGGTCAAGGGCTACCAAACCACAAGAAAGTC
>NW_021879192.1:0-725 GCF_006229205.1 Suricata suricatta
ACACACACACACACACACACACACACACACACACACACACACACACCACCTCTTTAGTTTCCATTCATCTATCAATGGACCACTTGGGCTGTTTCTATAATTTGGCTCTTGTAAATAATGCTGCAATAAATAGAGGGATCCTTTTGAATTAGTATTTCTGTGTTCTTTGAGTAAATATACATATTGTGATTACTGAATCATAGGGTAGTTCTATTGTTAAATTTTTTTAAGTTTACTTGTTTATGAGAGATGGAGACATCATGAGTGGGGGAGGGGCAGAGAGAGAGGAAGGCAGAATCTGAAGCAGGCTCCAGCCTCTGTCAGCACAGAGCCTGATGGTGGGGCTCATCATGAACTGCAACACCATGACCTGAGCAGAAGTCCGATGCCCAACTGACTGAACCACCCAGGTGTCCCTATTGTTAAATTTTTGAGGAAACTTCATACTGTCTTCTACCATGGCTACACCAGTTGGCATTCTCACCAACAATGCATGAGGATTTCTTTTTCTGCATATCCTCATCAACACTTGTTTTTCCTTGAGATTTTGATTTTGGCCAATCTGACAGGTATGAGGAGATATCTCATTGTGGTTTTGATTTGTATTTCTCATATGATGAGTGATGTTGAACATCCTTTCAAGTGTGTATTGGCCATCTATCTTCTTTGGAGAAATGTCTGTTCCTATCTTTTTCTCACTTTTTAATTGGATTACTTGGTTTTTT
>NW_021879193.1:0-725 GCF_006229205.1 Suricata suricatta
GCCCCGTGAAACAGGGCTCTGCCACAGAAGGAGAAGTTCGGTGGCGCGGTGGTGACGCGTCCTTGGGGAATTCGCCACAGTGACAGGGCAGGCCTGGCAGGGAAGAGTAGTGCAGCTGAAGACCAGTGTCCTGAGTCCCAGTGTCCCTCTGTGCTCCCGAGGAGGCACCTGTCCCCATCCTCCAAGCGTCTCGGGGCCCAGACGTGAGCCCCCGAAGGGGCCCTTCCTGTCTGGGTCACGTCAGCCTCTCTTCCCTCTCGTGACCCCGCAGGTCCCATCATCTGCGGCTTGCTGAGCTCCCCCGACGTCCTGCTCTGCAACGTCAAAGACTGGAGGGACCCCACGGAAGCCGGGGCTGATGCCACATGTCCTGGCGTGACGTTCGACCAGGGCGGCCGCCCAGTGACACTGCGGCTGGGAGGCCAGGAGTTCCAGAGTAAGTCTCTGCCTTCCGCTTACGTCCCTTCCCCAGGAGTTTCCTCAGCAGCAAGGTCCCCTGAAGGGCATCTTTGCGCCCCGAGAAATTTCTACTTTGGAGACAAAAGCGAACCAGCGATGCCACAAAAACTCACAGGCCGCAGTGCGGCTGGAGAGAGGCCTGCTTGGCCGGGATGCCACCCTGTTGCACGTGGGACCAGCCACACGACCCTTTCTAATTACAGGGGTGCGAGGGGCCGCGGCCCCTCTCCCCCTACATGGGGGGACAGAAATGGACCATTCAGCGC
>NW_021879194.1:0-725 GCF_006229205.1 Suricata suricatta
CTTGTTCCCAGCACATCCTGTCTAGCCAGGACCCTGTAAACAGAGGGGCTGATGAGAGATTTGGCCCTGCGGCTGCAGGGGTGCACAGCCCCCATGTCCATACGCATGCCCCCACACAGAGTGCCATCCTCAACCCACTGCACGCGGCATGGCTGGCTCCTTCCGGTCATCCTGGTCTTGGCCCAGATGTCCCTTCCCCAGAGAGCTCTTCCCTGGCTCCCTGCCCCTCTTCCTTTTCTTCTAGTGCCTCCTACCAGCTGGGATGATTGTGCATGGGCTCCCATGCTAGCTGGTTTATTGCCTGTACCCTCTAGCCTGTAAACTCCCTGCAGGCAGGCACACCACTCCCCCAGTAATATACCTGCAAGCCTGGCACAGTGCCTGGCACAGAATGGGCCCTTGGTGAACAGGTGCTCGGTGAATGAATACACAGGGTGTTGTGCATGGGAGTCTCCTAGAGTTTTTTCAGAATTCACATGTCTAGCCTAACCCCCTGAGAGTTCATGTTCGGGAAGTCTGGGCATATGAATTTTGTCATTTCAGATGCACACCCCTTGTTAAAAAGAGACCTGCTCAGTGGTACGATGAGATCACCTCTGTCTCGGTACTCCCCCGCCCTCCGCCCAAGAGATTCTGACTTAATTGATCTTAGGGTCTGACCTGGGCATTGAGGACTTTCAGAGCATCCCAGGTGATCCTCGTGAGCTGCTAAGGTAGAGAGCCCA
>NW_021879195.1:0-725 GCF_006229205.1 Suricata suricatta
CTCCCTCTCTCTGCCCCACAGTCTTACACTCTGTATCTCAAAAGTGAATAAACGTTTAAAAAATTAAAAACAGAGGCTTGTTAAAAATCTGACGTATGGTAAGTGCTCAATAATTATTCATCGTGAATGTCATTATTGCGTAGTAGATTTGCGCTAAGAGCCAGGGATGAGCTAAGACAGGACGGACTCAGCCTGGAGCGAAGATGCATCTGTGAGACATGATTCTGTGCTAGAGAGGAGCTTTGGCGGACCCCCGCGGTGTCACGGAGTTCAGGAAAGTAGCGTTAGAAAGACACCGCAGACGACTATGTAACCTCAATTCTGTCTGCTGTATTGGTAAGCGCAACAAGCAAGCTAACAACAGCGTGAATTGTGTGATCGCACGTTTGCTGCAGGAGTGTGTGCGTGTAACATACACATCACAGCAGACGATTCTCTGTGCGGTCGAGTCTGTGGAATTAACTTGTGTCTGGAGAGTGGCATGAGCCATGACACTCACTGCTGGAATCTCTGGGTGCTGGTGTTACACGTTATTTATATTCTTTCTTTTAGAGAGGGAGCGTGCGAGTGGGGGAGAGAGGGGGCAGAACGAGAGAGAGAATCCCAAGCAGGCTCCACGCCCAGCACAGAGCCCGACATCGGACTCGATTCCCTGATTGTGAGATCATGAGCTGAGCGGAAATCAAGAGTTAGACACTTAACCAACTGAGCCACCCAGGCTCCCC
>NW_021879196.1:0-725 GCF_006229205.1 Suricata suricatta
TCTAGAGTAGACGTTCCAAAAATATTTGTTTAAAAAATAAGTAATGTTTGTTTAAAAAATTAGTATGAATTACTCAGTGCATTGCTTGACCCCCAGCATCATGAGAGTTCAATAAATCTTAGCTAACTTTGACTTCATCATTATCAACATCCTTTCAATTATCCCCTGACCATCCTAATATCTCACATATTTTTGGTACCTTATGGTTTTCTAACTCGTTTTGTTATTTATAGAGAATATGTTATAATACACTGAAAACAAAGTATCTTAACTTTGTGTAAAATTGTGTAATTTTGTAGCTGTAGTTGAAATGATCTGACAAGTTATAAAACTGGGAAGTGCAAGGGAAGGATTCGTCTCTTACACGTGACTCTTTTTTCAGATGGCCCTGCCTGAGAATTGGTCTTTCCCCCCCAAATACACAGGCTTTCCTTAGGACAAATGAGTCAATTAAGAACAGATCATTTTAAGTTCATTTAAGATTTGACTCTTAAAAGAGTCTTTAGTGACTGAGTAGTGTCCTGGTTCTTTCTTGCCCAAGCTCTGAAGCAGAGGATCATGTTTTATGACTCTTGAACCCTTGGAGTTGCCCTCGAAGCTTAGTAATTTCTTCCACACCCTCACTATCCCATCATCTGCCCTCACTGTCCCTAGTTAATCAGATGCCCTTGCAGGCTGCTTGCCTATATTGTGTCTTCATGTTAATTAGGAAAAGACACCTATTT
>NW_021879197.1:0-725 GCF_006229205.1 Suricata suricatta
AGATCATCTAGTTTTTCTCCTATATTCTCTGCAGAGAGTGTGATACTTTTGCATTTTACATTTAGGTATGTCCATTTTGAGTTAATTTTTGTGAAGGGTGTAAGCTCTATATCTAGGTTTATTTTTTGGACATGGATATCCACTTGTTCCAGACTTTGCTCCTTTGTCAAATATAAGTTGGGGGTTACAAAAAGGGTACAGATGAATGCTCTGCTATATTAGCCTCTGGAAAAAAAATAAAGATTGGGGTTTATGGAATGTGTGTGTGTGTGTGTGTGTGTGTGTGTGTGTGTGCAGCTACTTAAATATCTATAAAATGTCTCATAACGATTTATATTCCTCACTGCCACAAAAATAAAGTCAAAATAAACTTATAATATTAGTTGTTTTGAAAAGGAAAATTGGGTAGCTAGGAGGGAAAGGTGGAGAGACTTTTCCTGTTATAGGAGCCTAGGGTAGGCTGCCCTAAGATGGGCCATTTTGACATGAAGACTATTCTTTTTCTTTAAAAAAATATTTTTAAAGTTTATTTATTTATTTTGAGAGCATGAGCAGGGTAGAGGCAGAGAGAGGGGGAAAGAGAAAATGTCAATGCAGGGCTTAAACCCACAAACCGAGAGATCTTGACCTGAGCTGGAATGAAGAGTTGGATGTGTAACCAACTGAGCCACCCAGGCACCCCTCACATGAAGACTATCCTGAGTTGGAGTAATTGAGACCCTGTG
>NW_021879198.1:0-725 GCF_006229205.1 Suricata suricatta
AAGGAAGGAATACCCATAGAAAATAAGATTGGAAGAAATACCAAAGGCATGCGTGGGTGGCTCAGTTGATTAGGCATCCAACTCTTGATCTCAGCTCAGGTCTTGATCTCAGGGTTATGAGTTCAAGCCCCGGGTTGGGCTCCAGGCTGGCCATGAAGCCTCCTTAAAAAGATAAAATAAAATAACGAAAGAAAAAAATACTAACGTGTGTAGAGGTATTACGGTTGAATGCTTTCCAGAAGTCTTTTATATGTTTTAATCTTCTAATTTTTCTCTGATGCGAATGTTTTGTTTTCTAATTGGGAAGCTCTCCAGTGAGATGTTATTTCTTCCTTCTCTGTTATTGTATAGCTCTATATAAATCTGTTAGATTGCTGTCACATTTTATCATGTGTTATAAATATCTGTGTAATTTTCATTTAATTCTAATTTCTTGAGAACAGAGATCTCATCTCATTCATTTCTTTCTTCTTTCTTCTTCTTCTTCTTCTCCTTCTCCTTCTCCTTCTCCTTCTCCTTCTCCTTCTCCTTCTTCTTCTTCTTCTTCCTCTTCTTCTTCTTTATTTCTTTCATCTTGTTCATTTCTTGGTCCTGGCAGAGGGCAAGTGCCTGTCACATGACATATGCCTGATAAAATAAATATGAGTAAGTCAGTTGTTCCCAAACAGGAACATTAGTCCCTTCTCACCAGAGTTTCTGATGCAGAGAAGCCAGAGCTTTGAATA
>NW_021879199.1:0-725 GCF_006229205.1 Suricata suricatta
CACTGCGTGTCACTGAGGGGGGACCTATGGGCCCCACATATCACTGAGGGCCTTGATGCTCCCTGGCCTGCTCCCTTCTCTGCGTAGCTGCCTCACTGGAGTCCCCCTTATATGACCAGACATCTCTAGGGTCAATCCTGACCCCACCCAGGGAGCTAAAGAATTCTGGGGGCAGTAATGGGGGTGCGGGTGGGACTTGAAGTCTGGCCTGGGTTCGAATCCCACCCACTGACTCACTGTGGGACCTGAGCAGCTTCGTCCTGTGTCTGGGCCTCGGGTCCTCACCTTCCCAGCAGGGCGAGGAGCCTGTCCGGACTCCACGTGGACTCACCAGGCCCGAGGGCATCCATACGTGCTCAGTGGCTGATTATTCTTGTTCCCTCTGTGGTCCCCATGTGCCTGGCTCCAAGCTGGCACCCAGGAAATTTTCATGAAATTGGTAAGAATGAAATGGGCTCACATCTGGGTCTGGGCCTCACAGCACAAAACCTAAACCTGAGTTGAGCAGTGAAACAACCAGAGGGTCAGCTGGGTGGAGACATGAGGGTTTGACTGAGCGAAGCCAGGGAAGACTTCCTGGAGGAGGCAGGCCTTGGTCTGTGTAGGATGTGGATGGAGGATGGGAAGGCAGGCTAGGAGGGGAGACTGCATGTGCACCAGCAGGGAGGTGGGAGGTGAGAGGTGAGAGGTCAAGGTGAGACGTCTCTGTCTTGAGAGGGGTGTCC
>NW_021879200.1:0-725 GCF_006229205.1 Suricata suricatta
GTAAACACGGCTAGTGGGAAGCCAAGCCGTGTGCGTCTAATAACTCCTCGGTCCAGGCTAGTATCGGAATCTGTACAGATGATGGACCGCCCTTCACGAGCGTGACTCTCACTGTGCGTTCTGAGATAGTAGACGTTTGGAGCTGCAGGTATGGTCACAGGACAACAGTAATCTCTGCCACCAACACCTTGTCGTGTTGTGTTGTTTTTTACTCATGTTTTGCATTTTTTTTGCTTAAAGAAGAAAAGCATATGATGATGGTTATGTGATACTAATTGGAAGTCTGTATTGAGCATGTAATTCTGTGACTGCCACCGGACTGAGTGGTCAGTGTGTATTTTTTAACTTTTCCAGGAACTCATTGAAGTGTAAGTACTATGATTTCCATTTAACGTAGATGAGCAAATTGAAATTTCTTAGCAGAAACTCAAGGAAGTCAAGTAAGATGCCAAAGGTGCTCAACCAGTAAGTTAAGGACTCCCTCTCAAACCCAGGTCGCTCGCTCCAGACCTCCTCTGAGACCCTCGCATTGTCGGAGACGTTAGTGGGCTTAATAGGCATTGACGCCTAAAGGGTTTTTAACTTAGGGCAGATACAAGATATTTTGTAAGATCGTTGCATGGCAGCACTATGTTTTTTGAATTTTCTCAAAATAAATAGGGAACTGTCAGACCCTTGGACTACTAAATTGTTTTGTCGGGGTTTTTGTGAACATAATTAAGAGG
>NW_021879201.1:0-725 GCF_006229205.1 Suricata suricatta
AGAGAGAAGAAGAGAGAGAATTCTAAGCAGGTTCTGCGATGTCAGTGCAAAGTCGGACTTGGGGCTCGATCCCACAAACTGAAAGATCATGACCTGAGCTGAAACCAAGAATCAGAAACTTAACCCTGAGCTCCCTGGGTGCCCCCTACCTTATGATAATCTTATAAAACAATAATGGAGCATATTTTATTCATTACAGAATGAGAAATAATAATTTAGAAGTTTTCTCAAAGGATTCTTAACACAGTTTTCTTAAAGTTAACTTTATGGATAAAGTACACATGTGCAAAGACTGGGTCTCTCTAAATGTGCATTTCCACGAGTTTTGACAGTTATGTACACCTGAGAAAGCCACTACCCCAAGAGGATACACAACATTTCCGTCACTCCCAAAGGCCCTTCCTGCCCCTGTCCTCCTTCCACCCACAGCCGTACACAGCCATTCACTTCTTTTCCCACAATTGTTTTTCAGCCAGGCATCTGTCTGTATCCACTTCTGGTGAGGAGTAAGAAATGGACACAGGGTCAGAAAGAACTTTGGGGATTATTCTGAAAGCCTTCTAGTGCCTATGTCATTCACAAGTGCTAATTCATTGAAGGTTGGGGAGAGCTCCACATTCTTTGTCATTTCATAATGCCAGGTTGGACAGATAGGGCTGAGGTAAAGCAGATAGCCTCTTGGATCTGAGAAAAGAGGTTTAGGGAGCCTGGGTGGCTCAGTTGGT
>NW_021879202.1:0-1528 GCF_006229205.1 Suricata suricatta
GTAGTTTTTCCTTGGATAAAGCCAGTTGTATTAGTCTGCTCATGTTGCTCTAGCAAAGCACATCACCCTGGGTGGCTCACACAACAGAAATTTACTTTGTCACAGTTCTGGACGCTCGACGTCCATCATCAAGGTGCCAGCAAATTGAGATTCTGGTGAGAATGTGCTTCCTTGCTTGGAGAGGGCCACCTCCTCCTGTCCTCACATGGCTTTTCCTCAGTGAAGGTGGGGAGAGAGTGAGGGAGTAGGGGAGGGGGGGGAAGAAGTGGGGATCACTCTCTGGGGCCTCTCTTGTAAGGACACCAATCATACTGGACCACAGCTCCATTCTTATGACTTCATTTAAACTTACTTCCCTAAAGGCCCCAACTCCAAGTACAGCCGCACTGGGGTTTAGGGCTTCTATATACTAACGTGGGGGAGGGAACACAAACGTGCCGCCTGCAGCAGCCACAACCTAATACATCTGGCCACCCCAGCTCCCAGGGAAATTCAGGATGACTGTATGTGGGGCCTGGTGGTGTCATGTCCTCTTACTTGAGGTCCAGTTATGGTGGATGTTGAGAACATGTGATGAGCTCTATCCACTTAGCTCTACAAAAGCTCTGGGTCTTTGGAATCTCTTAGCAGCTTGCCTGTGATGTGGAGCACATTCTGGTGCAATGGTTACTCAGTGATGAAACTGTTTTTCTCCTACATTTGTGGAGACGTTTTCTGGGTTGGCAGATGATTTGGTTCTATTCTTTCTCAGCTAATAAAAATGCCTGAAAGAGTCCTCTTCACAGTCGAGGGAAGAGGGCAGGGGAGCAGGGAAGCAGGTGCCACTGTTGTACCCTCCATTTCAAAGAGAGCCGAATGAAGATTGCAAGGCACAAAAGGACCTGGGAGTATGGAGAAGCCACTGGAAGCCAGGATAGGGATTCTTATCAAATTTATGTTCTCCTCAATTCTTGTTTTTAATTTTTTTAATGTTTATTTATTTTTGAGAGGAAGTGAGACAAAGCATGGCCAAGGGAGGGGCAGAGAAAGAGGGAGAGACTCCAAAGGAGGCTCCTGGCTCTGAGGCGTCAGCACAGAGCCCGCGACGCAAGGCTCAAACTTGTGAACTGTGAGATCGTGACCTGAGCCAAAGCCAGACACCTACCTGAGCCACCCAGGTGCGCCATGTTCTCAATTCTCACCTACTTTTTCTGCATCTGTCCATTTCTGCAGTTTTCATTAGTCACATAGATGTTCCCTGGAGCTGTAAGAGGGAAAACCGCTCTCCAAGCCTCCTGGTGGCTCCACTCAGCAGTGCTGAGGCTGGAGTGATGCTGTGGCTGAGAGTCGGTGCTTGAATCAAAGAGATTGGGCCTCTCTGAGCCTCCATTCTCTACCTAGAAACGGTGTAATAATGAGACCACCCAGCTCACCTGGCTGTTCTGAGAATTACACATGATAATGTGGGTCGGGGCATAGCATAGTGCCCGCACACAGAGGGTTTCGTTTTAATTCCGTTTTCCCCGGGTGGTCACTGCAGTCACAGCAG
>NW_021879203.1:0-725 GCF_006229205.1 Suricata suricatta
ATTTTTGACTCTTCATGACTTTGTCAAAGGGCTAAACCTTTGCAATAAGCAAAGTTTTAATTAACTTTTTCTCAACTGCCACAAATATCACTTGTACTTGAACTTTACCCAATTTTATGTTCAAAAATTGCCAAAACAAAATGATCCAGACTTCTAGAATGTTTACTATATTTTCTGCTCTATAACATTGTTCTCTTATATATAAAGAAAATAAATAACTGAATGAAGAGATGCATCCTTGAACAAATAAAATAAATATGACAATATCATTTTATTTTGTCATGCTTTACATATTAAACTATTAAAATACATCACTGGCCTACAAATAAACTCTTCTGAAGCCGTCATATCACATTGTCATTTGGGAGCTTTTAGCACAAGAATTATTTTCCCAGATTGTGGCCTGTAAGCCACAGAAATGGAGAAAAGACTCCTAGGATAGAAATTCAATTCCAGTAATCCACAATGCCTTGAGTGGGTTATGTCCTACATATGCTCTCTGCTGCACTAATAACTTACATATGATAGGTTTATAGTATATATAGTTGCTTCACAAATTAGATATGAATTTGAGAATAAAAGATAGGATGAGACTATAAAGTCTATATCTTTTTGTAACCAATATGGTAGATGAAGATGCTAATTGTAGAATATTTTTCATTGGAAAGACTTTTCTTTGAACACATGCACATATTCAAACTATATATATATATATATATATATAT
>NW_021879204.1:0-725 GCF_006229205.1 Suricata suricatta
GGTGACGGGTGGGGAGGCCCTTGCTGGGCGCAGGTGGGCGGGTGGGGGAGAAGTGCTCCCTGACTGTTTTCAGGGTCTTCCGTTCATGAGGAAGCCGCCTCCCAGAGGCTTCCCCTTCCCCTTCCCCCCTCTCCCCTACTCTGCCATGAGGTGAATCTGCCCCTTCCCACCGCAGGTGCCCTGGGGATGAGGGTAAGCCGCGACTGAGCCCCCACCACTGTCCTCGCAAACAGGACTCGGGCCTGTGCTAACGTGCCCAACGCACAGGGTACCACCTGTAGGGTGTGAGAACCTTCCAGACACAGAGCAGCAGGAGCAGGAAGGGCCCCAGAGCTGCTGAAGGAGGGTTCCCTGGGTTCTGTTGACCGTTTTTTGTAGAAATGAGTAATAATGACCACCTACGGTCTGCCAAATTGATGCTACTTACTTTGCTCAAAACACTCCTGGTTCCCATCGGGCTTACGGATGAAGAAAAGATCCACTGACACGGAGCCACTTCCCCAAGGCCACGTGGGCAGTGAGGGGTGTGGGGACGAGCCGGGGCTCCTGCGCTCAGAGAAGCTCGGGAAAGGCTCATAGCTGCCGGCACGCCCCACGCTCCCGCGGGCCTGGGTCCGCCGGTGTGGCCGCACCGCACCCTCGCCCCGCTGGGTCAGCGGACAGCCCTCCACAGTCATCAGGCGTCCCCAGGGCGCCATCGCGTACGTCAGCCCTGCGCCGGCCAG
>NW_021879205.1:0-725 GCF_006229205.1 Suricata suricatta
CTTATGAGAGTAGTATTTTGTTGTAATACAGAAGTATTTTAGAATATAATAAGCAGTACTGCTCAAGTTGAGATCACATTAGTCACATCAGATTAAAGCGTGATTAATTTTAAAACATTGTTAATTAGACTAAAAACCAAAAACGGTACATCTAGATTAGGAACAATTAGATACAATTAATTAATTATAATTAAGTAATTAATTAAGGTAAAATTAGATTATAAACCAAAAGAAAGTACATCTAAAAAATATAAACCTTTTAAAAAGTTCAAGATTACTTTTATTTTGCCTGCTTGTTAGGACATCAACATAGAGCCTTGTAGAACACTAAGTTTGAGGCTCCTGAGCATGGACTAAGTCCCTTGAAATTTAATGACTGCATTTCTTGAAAATAGTAACAGCCAGCTCTTACTGACGGCTCACCATGAAGAATGCAAACTTTTAAGCACTTCTCATGTACCACCTCACCACCACCTTATAAAAGGTAGGTCAAAATCATTATTCTAGAAGAGTACAATCTTACCTTCAGACTCTTCGTTCAATGTTCCTTTAATGCTTATTAGTGAGTTTTTCTCTTTCTTGTAGCTAAAAGCATATATAGCTGATACCCATAATGAAAGAGTATTACTCAGATACATAGGTCAAGACTGCTAAATAATCCCTAAAAAACAGCTATTATCCTGGTGAAAATCCAATCAGTCTCATTCAAACGAATTATCAATGGA
>NW_021879206.1:0-725 GCF_006229205.1 Suricata suricatta
TCGTAAATACTAATTATTGTAGTAGAACTGTGCTAAGAAGCTCAATTTATGAATGCATTCTTGATCTTCCCATGCTGATACTAACTTGCTTTCTCTGTCCTTTAGTAACACAACTATTTAACATGCTCATCTGTCATCTTTCTTTCTGTTGACTTTAAGTTTCACTTTCCAAAGTATTTAAGGATTTTGTTCAAGCATCATGCTTCATTGAAGTTAATCACATAAAACTTTTAACAGCACTTTGTGTTAATGATGAATAGAACCAATAGGACCAGAAGTGGTAGAGCTGTAGCCTCAGAAAACTCAGTACCTGTGACTTTCTGACTTGGCAGTCACTGACTGAGGCCATATCCGCCTGCTCCTGCCCAGAAGCAAACAGCCTTGTCTCCCAGTCCTCTCTGGAGGGTGGCTGACCAGGCTGTCTAAAACAAACGGAGGTGTTGCTGCAGAACCAGACTATACTGCTTATGCGTTATCTTACCTGATTTTAGCCAAAGAGAACCTGAGAATCTCTGTCACTGAGAACAAACTATTTTTGCCTGTGTCTGTATGGAGATCCTTTCTGATTTGCCGCCCATCCTTTTGCCTACATGAGCAGTGCATGGATTCAGGGCTGGCAACAGCCCCATGGAGACTGCTCTGTTGTTGACCAGTTGGTCAAATGTATGACCTGGACTTGAAAGCAGCCCTACTCCACAGCCCATGCTCAGGACCTCCATTCTCTT
>NW_021879207.1:0-725 GCF_006229205.1 Suricata suricatta
TTTAAAAAGAGAGACAGGGAGACATTTGGAATTCTTTTTAACTTCAGAAAATTCTCCTTGGGTTCTGGCCAAATCACTCTTAGCCTCCACTGTCCGCTGAAGCTTACAGAAAATGTCCCTACTGGTATTACACTCTGCAGCCATAGCGGACGTGTAGCGTAGCTGTTAGGTGGCAAAAACCTGACCTAGATTTGAATCCAGCCTGCCTACAGCAGCTGTGACCTAGAGCAAGTCAATCTCTCCGTCTCGGTTTCCTCTTCTGCAAAATAATATCTAATCGTAGCTAATACACATGTGGCGCTTTCGGGGCCGGGGGCTGGCTGCCCCAAGGTGGGCCACTTCGGCAGGCCAACTGTTTTGGGCGGAGGCAATCAAGACCACAGGAGCTCAAAAGAAACTTTTGCCCCTGCCTTAACTACACAAAAGAATCTAAACTGAGGATGTTTTCCAGAATAAGGGTTATCAGAAGAGAGAAATTTTATCTGGGTGACACATCTGTCTGGGAGGGCAAACATCTAATTACCAAACATCTGCTTCTTAGTTCAGAATGACATACACACCTTGTTTTGCCCTCTTTGGAATTTCCACATCTGTGTGGTTTCCCTGTATGTACAAAATTAAATTTGATTTTCCCCTATTAGTCTGTCTTTTGCCAATTTGAATTTGATCCTTTTGTTTAAGTTTACTTACTTATTTTTGACAGAGAGAGAGAGAGAGAGAGAGAG
>NW_021879208.1:0-725 GCF_006229205.1 Suricata suricatta
AAAAAAAAAGAAACAAAAAACAAAGGCTCACCTCTCAATACCATCACATTGGAATTATAATTAAAACATGAATTTTGGTGAGACAGAAACATTCAGTCTATAGCACGTGAAAAATACACTTCGTGTTAAGAGTTCCAAGTTTTGTAATAGCCTATTATTTTATTATTTTACTTTCAAGTTTACACCTACATATGTAAATTTACACTGTAAACAGTGCTGGTATGTTTCCCTCTGTGTTACAATCTGTGTCTATTATGATATAACCATTTAAATAAGAGCTGACATTGTTCAGTTTAAGTTTACCATGTTGGTGTATTTGTGGTGTATTTTCCTCATTGTGCTTTGTTCCATGTTCTTGACTCCTTTTAGGTATACTGGATACATTTTTAGTTTCTATTTTATATTCTCTATGTCTTTTTAGCAATATTTATGTTAATATTGATCTAAAGATTTAAAAATTTATTTTGTATTTCTAATTCTTAATAATATAATCTAATTACATACTTCATTTATATTTTATGCTATTTTTGTCATTTGTATTACTTACAAAATGGTATTTTGCATAAGTGGTAAGTTGCTTTTGAAAAAAATATAGAATATTTTAATGTATATATAATCACTCTTTATTCTGTATGTTAAGGCTTCAGTGTGATATCATCACCCTTTTCCCTAAAAATCTTTTCATATTATATGTGGATGTGGAAATTTGCTGAAGACATTATTTC
>NW_021879209.1:0-725 GCF_006229205.1 Suricata suricatta
TAATAACACTGATTATGATACATAATGCTGTTTTTTTCAAAGTGGGGAAAGTTGATTACTATATTTGCAGTGAATGAAAGAAAATGATTATGTGACAAAATAAGATCTTGTGTTTTTTTTAATTTTTTTATAAATAAGTTAGGAAAGAAAAGTAGAATAGGTATAAAATCTACCTTTATTTTATGCCACAAAAGCATTGGGTAAATCTCCTGGGATCCAGAGGAATAGAAAATTAGAGTATCTTTGCACTAGTTTTTCATAGCTTTGGTTTTATTTTCATGTGTGTAAGTTTAATTAGGTAAAAGTGATTTTACATATAGATATAATTACACCTCAAGAAAGAATAAATATAGTTTATGAATTTTTATGAAATTGGTATAAGCCAAATTATATTTGAAAAGTTCTGTGACATCCCTAAAACCATTCATTGATGCAATACAAGAAAATGAGAACTAGAAATTAAGTTGAGGGGCACCTGGATGGCTCAGTTGTTTAAGCGTCTGACTTTGGCTCAGGGTCATGATCTCCAGATTTACGAGTTTGAGTCCCACATCTGGCTCCTTGCTGTCACAGCAGAGCCTGCTTCAGATGCTTTGTCCCCCTCTCTCTTCTCCTCCCCTGCTCATGCTGTCTCTATCTCAAAAATAAATAAACATTAAAAAATTAAAAAAAAAGAAATTAAGTTAGTAGTGCATTAAACTTAATGCACTTTACACTTTAATGTC
>NW_021879210.1:0-725 GCF_006229205.1 Suricata suricatta
AAAACACAAACAAAACAGTGTAGGAGTGATGAAGCTACTATCAATGAAGTTCCATTAGATAACATAAGAGAAAAATATGTGTCTGCAGAAGAAATCTATGGGAGTGTGCTTTACTTTTACAGGAAATTTGGTTCCTCTTATGTGTTTTAGCCACTTTTGTCTCTCATTTTCAGGTAGGTTAAAGATGTAAAAAACAGAAAACTTTTTTCAAGGAAAACAAATTTCAAGCCCAATGATAATGGCTCCAGAAGCGTTGTGGCATCTACTACATATCAGGGTGTGTTGAACATAATGGGAAGGAAATGTCTCCACTTCAGGCTGGCTCTAGTTACCAGTGTTTCACATGTCTTTAACTGAACAGGGAAAGACACATGAAGAGATCAAGTCAAGGAAATACGAAGAGAAATCAAAGCCAGTATATGTTACTACTTGAGAAAAAGGCATAGAACCTGATGATTACTTACAAAATTCTGTTTTAAAGATGTTCCAGGTACTAAGAAAGAAGTTCAAAAATATAATTTAGAATTATTTTACACACTAGCAAAAATATTTCACATGTTGACACTTATCAGTTATGTGAAGGAGTCATTCACTCATCAGAGGTATGTGATATTGTGATAAATGAGAGAAAACTATTCATGGTTATGAGATTTACTATTGGACACTTGATAGTCTTGCATAATAACAAAAGATTAGTGTATGTGTTTGCTACTTCCGCTCTGGGG
>NW_021879211.1:0-725 GCF_006229205.1 Suricata suricatta
TGTATTTATTTCTATATTCATATGTATGTATTAAGTGCTAAGTACATATATGTTAGACAGTATATGTTATACACCACTTACTTACCCCAATCTGCATTGTTTTGAACCAGACCACTTATTTCCATCATTCATGCTTCTCTCCAAAGCAATGATTTTCTGAGATTACCTACTCTGATTCTTGTCTTACTCAGTTCAGTGGCCTTTAGTGAAAAACATTTCTTCTAGGCTAAGTGCTGTCTAGAAGACCATTCTTTATTTAAAAAAGATAAATTGCTATCTGTAAAAACCAAAACAGTAACTTATTGCCCAACCCACAGCTGTAGATCATATCATTTTTAATAATACTTTGTTTAAAAATAATAATAATACTACGCTTAGATAATTGGTGCCACTTACAAAGCACTTACTATTGACAAACAGAAAGTGCCTCACTGAACAAATATTATCTTGCTTAATTTGTCCAGGCTGCTTATTGACTGATAGAGATTTTGCCATATAATCATTCCATGCCCACTTATGCTTGAATTATAGTAGAAAATTAAAGAGGAGGAGTAGAAATAAAGAACATTTTAATTCTCAGTACAAAATCTTGGATCTAGAGCTTTAAGCATGAGATTCTGCTTCTACCTTTGGTGGACTAGATTCTCTGAAGGGTGCTCTTTTTAATTTAATTTTATTTTATTTTTTATTTTAAACACACACACACACACACACACACACACACA
>NW_021879212.1:0-725 GCF_006229205.1 Suricata suricatta
TGGCAGGCTGGTCGGCAATTTCCTGCTCCAAGCCCTGGATTTACTGCAAGGGACACACCAACACTGAGTGCTTGCAGGGGGGGGATGGGACCGTGTCCCTGGCGCCGGTGGAGGCTGTATGGCTGGGGCAGGGGACGGAACTGAAACGAAAGGGGGACACATCTGAAAGGAGAAAACCAAAACCGCTCTACTGTCAGATGGCATCGTTGTCCAGACAGAAAACAAAAGCTCAGGGCGCCCGGGGGGCTCCGTCTAGTAAGTGTCTGACTTTTGGCTTCCACTCAGATCATGATCTCACTGCTCTCGGGTTCAAGACCCTCACTGGGCTCTGTGCTGACTGCGCAGAGCCTGCCTGGGATCCTTTCTCTCCCTCTCTCCCAGGCCCTCCCCTGCTCCCTCTCTCTTTCTCAAAATAAACTTTTTGTTTTTAAAGCTCTACAAGGGCACCTGCAGGGCTCAGTCAGTTAGGTGTCCAACTTCAACTCAGATGATGATCTCACGGCTCATGAGTTTAAGCCCTGCATCGGGCTCTGTGCTGACAGCTCAGAGAGCCTGGAGCCTGCCTCTGATTCTGTGTCTCCCTCTCTCTCTGCCCCTCCTCTGCTCACGCTCTGTCTCTGTCAAAAATAAATAAATAATTGGGGCACCTGGGTGGCTCAGTTGGTTAGGTGTCCAGCTTTGACTCAGGTCATGATCTCACGGTTTGTGGGTTTGAGCTCTGCATC
>NW_021879213.1:0-4588 GCF_006229205.1 Suricata suricatta
AAAACAAAATGAATTGATGTTGTGGACATTCTCATACAAACGGAAGCATGATTAACAGAATTCTCAAATGAGAATAGGAGAAATTGTAACCATCAAAATCCTGAAGAAATCATAGATATTTGTTATAAAAGGATCCCGCTTAGAAAGTAATGAATTACACTTTGAGAAAAGCCCTCCACTTCCAAGTATTACTGATACATAAAAAGGAGTGGAAATGAGTTTCAGAAGTAGCCTATGCCATTTAATGTCACCCAATATTAGAGTTGTCCCTCGTCTACAGTAAAGGATGATGGTAGCTTAAGAAGGGGACGCTAAAGCTGAAGATATGAAACATCCTGAGGATTTTTATCTCAACATCTAGAAATCACTACTTCTTTCCCCTACAACAGTGATCTGAATCACACTCATGCAAAAAGGAACCTTCCAGGAGACTTTCTTAAAAAGGAAGCACCAAACCCTACATGGGGATTTGCACTCCTGCCCCGTGAAGTTCATTAGGTTTAAAATGTACCCAGCAAGACCTCCAGCAACCCTCCTGTTTCTTCAAAGAATGTAAACCTTATCTTTGTTTTTACAGGAAAAAGAAATTCATATTGATTTATGTATGTTGATGTATATTCATTTTTGACAGAGAGACTTATTTAAAAAGTTTATTTATTTTGGGAAAGAGACTTGTTTTTAGTGTTTCTTTACTTTTCAGTGGGGGGAAGGCAGAGTTAGAGGGGGACACGAAATCCAAAGTAAACTCAGTGGGGGGGGGGAGGCAGAGTTAGAGGGGGACATGGAATCCAAAGCAAACTCCTGTCAGCACAGAGCCCAACGCAGGGCTCCAAACCGTGAACCACAAATCATGACCTCAGCCGAATCAGATGCTTAACTGACTCAGTGACCCAGGCGTCCCAGATATTTCTAGTTATTGAGAGGTATCAGGATTCACGTTTTGATAATAAGAATTGGGCAATATCGTTGCTTTATGGTAGCCTAGTACAATCAATGATGTTGCTTCAAGGTAGACTAGCCTATACGCTAGTGAGTGGCTCATTCCAAAATTGTTAATGGCATACAATATGAGAGTCATAGTCACAATGCAGTATTCGAAATATGATTACATTTTCATAAGAACCACTTGTCAAAAATAAATAAAAATAGTTTTAGAAAACACAACTACCTATTTCTGATGAGAGGCTGAAATGCAGTTTCTCCAATTCAAAATGGGAGGCATTTGGTGTTGTAATATAAGTATTTGAACACAAAGTTGTAAAACACTAAGAAAACGAATATACTGTTAATTTATACTAAATATTACTGTCTCTGTGCTTATGTAAGGATAGGTTCCCCACCTTCATACGCCTCACACACAATATTCCTCAAGATGAAGCCTTTGGCAATGATGAGGACAGAAAACAACGCCTCCATTTTTATGGCTGAGTAATATTCCGTGGTGTATATATACTACTTGTGCTTTCTCCATTCATCGATTAATGTTCACTGGATTCGTTCCATTTCATAGATTTTATAATGAATGCTGCAATAAATACTCAGGGGTGCATACTATGTTTGGTATATTTTTGAACGTATATCTGTTCTTAATTTATTTCTTTAAATTCAAGATAGTGAGAATGCCTCAGTGGTTCAGTTGGTTAAGCATCTGACTCTTGGTTTTAGGTCAAGTCAAGATCTCAGGGTTTGTGAGTTTGAGCCTGGCTTTGGACTCTGTGCTGACACCAGGGAGCCTGCTTGTATTCCTTCTCTTTCTCTCTCCTGTCTCTGGTCTATCTCTGTTTCTCTTTCCCTCCCCTGCTCACTAAATCTCAAAATAGATGAATCAGCTTACAAAAATAAATGAACTCAAGTTACTTCACATACTCTCTAGTATTGGTTTCAGGAATAAGCCTCTGGGATTCATCACATACATATGACACTTTGTGCTCATCTCCTTAATCTCCAGCGCCCTCTTAGCTTATCTCCCCCCCACCTCCCCTCCAATAACCCTAAGTTTTTTCTCTGCAATTAAGTGTCTTAAGGTTTGCCTCCCTCTCTGTTTTTATTTTATATTTCCTCCCCTTCCCCTATGTTCAGCTGTTTTATTTCTTAAATTCCACAGATGGTTGAAATCCTATATTTGTCCTTCTCTACTGACTTATCACACCTAGTAAAATACACTCTAGCTCAGCTTATTGCAATAAGCAGGATTTCATTCTTTGTGATCACCAAATGATATTCCATTGTATATCTATACCACATCTTCTTTGTCTACTCATCAGTTGATGAACATTCAGGCTCTTTCCAAAATTTGACTATTCTTGACAGAACTGCTATAAACATTGGGGTGGAGGTCCCCTTCAAATCAGGATTTTTGTACCCTTTGGTTGAATACCTAGTAGAGATATTCCTGGGTCATAATGTGATACTATTTTTCATCTGTTGAGGATCCTCCATACTGTTTTCCAGAGGGGCAGCCCCAGTTTGCACTCTCACCAGTGGTGCAAAAGAGTTTCCCTTTATCCATGTCCTTGCCAACACCTGTGGTTGCTGGAGTTGTTAATTTCAGCCACCAGGTGTGAGGTGGTAGCTCATTGTGGGTTTGATCTGTAATTCCCTGATGATGGACAATGTTGAGCATCTTTCAATGTGTCTGTTAGCCATCTGGGAGCTTTCTCTGAAAAAGTGACTCTTCATGTTTTCTGCACATTTCTTCACTGGATTTATTTGTATCTTAGGTGTTGAACTGGATAGCTTCTTTAAAGATTTTGATACTAATGATTTATTCCATATATCATTTGCAAATACCTTCTTACATTGCATTGGGGGCCTTTTAACTTTGTTGATTGTTTTCTTTACTCAGCAGACGTTTTTAATCTTGATGAGGTCCCAAACATCATTTTTATTTTCATTTCCCTTACCTCCAGAGATGTCTAGTAAGAAGTTGCTGAGGCAAGGTCAAAGAGTGGCTGCCTGTGCTCGCATCTAAAATGTTGATGCTTTTCTGTCTTACATTTAGATCTTTCATTCATTTAAAATTCATTCGTGCATATGGTGTAAGAATCTGGTTCACGTTCTTCCTTCTGCATGCTGCAGTCCAGTGTTCTCAGCGCCGCTTGCTGAAAAGACTGTTTTTGTTCCATTGGATATTCTTTACTTCTTTGTCGAAGAGCAGTTGGCCATAGATTGCTGGGTCCAGTTCAGGGTTCTCTATTCTGTTCTAGTAATCTCTGGGTCTGCTCATCTGCCAGAACCATGCTGTCTTGATGAGTCGTTTTGTAATGCAGTTTGAAGTCTGGAATTGTGCTGCCTCCAGCTTTGCTCTTCTTTCTCAACATGGCATTGGTTCTTGAGTTACCTTTATATTTTGGATGCAGATTCCAAGAGCGCTGACCAGCATAGACCAGTTTAGGTCCAGAACAGCTTCACCTAGGAGATGGACTATGAAGTGTCAAACACTTACCAGGACCTCAGTATAATGTTAAAATCACCACCCACTGGGGAGCCCAGCCTTCGTTAACACGATATACGATATGCATTTCAGCTTCTTCCCTCAGTATACATGTGCTTGCACGTGCCTTATACCCACCTCCACATAGGATGACAAAGCTCCCCTTTCAGATATTTATTGTAAGCCTGAATCAAAGCAAGTACTTACCCCTGTCCACTTTGGTAGTTGTTGCCCCAATCCCCTCACTCGTTGCAAAGTTTCCTTTGAGTGACAATTCCAGCTAGTGCATTCTCTACCTGTCACTCACCATGGAGGCAACTCATGGTAACTTAGATACAGGAGGTCATCGTCACCCACGAAGAGGAGCTGTCCATAGCTCTCTAGCATCACATCCCTGTACACTTCCCACTTAAAGAGGATCAGGCCTCCCCAGTCCTCCTGAGGGAATTCTATGGCCACATCCCTGAATGCCAGCAGCCCCTGCAATAAATGCCACAGTTTCCATGTGGACACGGCAGTGTTCATAATGTCACCTCAGATGAAAGGAGGAGGTGGGATACATGGTTCTGGCTTAGTGAGATTCTGCTTTATGTAGTAGGATCATTTTTAACAGTTGTATACTTTACATCTTTTCTTCCTTTGAGGTAATAAGGTGGCATATGTTTCACAGAACCACTGTGAACACTCTATTCCTGCCAGATAAACTGTGAACTGAAGGTGCCGACAGAGGCACACACATGTTTGAGGACTGCATTTATATCATGCAGTATAAGTTGTGTCTATTTCTTCATTTGAAAGTTTTAGTGGGTTAGTGATGTAGTTATCCAATTACGTGTTTCTTATTTTTTGGATGTTTACAAATTTTGAGAGGGAAAGATAGATCATAAGCAGGGGAGGGGTAGGCAGTGAGAGCAGGAGACACAGAATCCAGGACAGGCTCTAGGCTCCACGATGGTAGCACAGATTCTGACACAGGGCTTGACCTCAGGAACCGTGAGATCATGACAAGCACTCAAGTCGAACACTTAACTGACTGAGCCACCTGTACAGGCACCCCTCTATGTATCAAGTCCTAATGTGAATTAGCAGTTCACAACAGTGATGTCGAGATCAGGTTTCATCTGATTCAGGAGTTAGAATGGGAAACTGAGTCTG
>NW_021879214.1:0-1528 GCF_006229205.1 Suricata suricatta
ATTTGCCAAGTTGGTTCATCTCTAGTTCTAATAACCATATCTGCAAGGTGCTATTAATTGCATTGCAAAGGTTTCTCTCTACAAATATGCTTTCTGACCTACCTGCCATACTTGAAATTTCAGCCACAAGTGATCACTTTCGAAGACATAACTAAAAGTACCAACCTATTGAACAGCAAACACTAGATTCCAAATGGAGCATATATTTGTTGAATGAATGAATGAAACTTACAAATATTTATTGAATGACTTGTGTAATGATAAGGTGCTGGACTTTTTTTCCTTCCTTACTCTAAGTTGTTAATCTCTTATTGTCTATAAATCGTGTGTACCCTTTTTCTGCCTTCATTCATCCAGTCACTGTCAAGCACCTGCCTTGTAAACTGTTGCATTTTACCCATACTCAGCAACCCCACCATCTTACAGAGCTGAAAGGAAACTGCAGGCTTTACTGTAATATTATCATACTTCATACTTTGCCATGCAATAATAGTTCTTAAAAGGCTGATGAATAAAACTTCAGTATCTGTATCTGAGGTGGGTAACCCATTAAGTAACAATAGCTATCATTACTTTAATTTTTATTATTTCATCAATTGCCTAATAGGGAGGAAGTCCTTGGGGGAATGAAATAAAAGATTTTGATTGGAAATGAGAGGAAAAAGTCTGCAGCATGGGATGGTGACGACGTCAGAATGTTATCTCCTTTAGGGGTCATCTCTGGGCAGCTGGGGAACAGAAGAGTAGATTTGGGATCTGGAAGGGGTCCAGGATACCCCCCAAAAAGGAAATGATTTAGGAAGTGGGCTTAGAAAGGCACTAAAATAAGATATAGAGAAAAACAGAATTTTTATTTCCCAGTGCTTTGCATTTGTAAGTTATTTTCTACATGGACTGGAAGGGATCTATATAGAAAGATCTCAAGGCATCTAATTTTCTGCTTCTCCATGAATCATGAATACCTCACCATGTAATGTCAGTCCCCAAATCTGTATTGCTGACTCCTTGGGGCACAGTTTTTGCCACAGTGTCACAATTTACATGTATTATCTGACTGAGTAAGCAGAAAGCTGTAGTCCACAATTGTAGAATTCCTGATTTCAAACTTGGAATTTAATTCATATTCACATTTATCCATAACTGTCGTTTAAGGTTCATTTGCGGTGTTCGTTAGCTAAGTTACAAATCTGTCAGCTGAACTTTATGAAAAGAGTCTTTCCTGTGTATCTATATTCTAAAACCTTTGGCTATGCCTGAAGCCTGTTTCAGACACCTTGGGTGATAGATGAGTCACCGGGGAGCAAGCACACAGTGTCATGGTACAGACCGCTCCATGTGGCCCACTATTTCAGTCCTCACATGGGCACCAGTGACTTGCATGAGGTCCGATAATTCCTCACACAGTGACTTTAACTTTTCTTAATTTTGTTGTTGGTCTTTCAGACCTAGAGTTGGAGTTATTGCTCTAACAGTCCCAACATCGATTAGGGAACAAATCTACGGACTGGTGTCTAGAAGGAGCCCCGTG
>NW_021879215.1:0-725 GCF_006229205.1 Suricata suricatta
AAACATCAACTTGTACAGCTTCAATATGTACAATTTTTGTTAACTATATTTGGGTAACGATGGGGGAAATGACCTCAAACTATAATAGCTTAAGACAGCTACCATTTATTACCTCCTCATTTCTGCGAGACAGCTTAATCGGTGGCCCGTGGCTCAAGGTCTTCGACAAGAGTGTACCCAAGCCGAGGTCCAGGATTCAACAGCCCTGGGACAGGATGGAAGGTCTGCTCTCTCACTGGCCGGCTCTGAGACACCAAGCTGCAGTCCCAAGCTGCCCAGGGAAAAAGCTCACGTCACAAGCAACTGATGTCTCCGGCCAACAGTCCGGGGACTTGCCAACAGCCATGTACAATTAAAACTTGGCTGGAGATACAGCTAGAGGATCACACTTGGAGGAAGATGTATTCATTTGGCCACTGGAAGGAAGCGTGGTTGCCTGAGATTTTGTAACAAATGAAAAGCAAACAAAGGACCCTGGAATCAGGGGAAAACATAAGCAGGAGAGCTCCTGGGGCCTTCCTGCCCGTGTCCCAGTGTCCCCCCTCCCCCAGAGTCCCAGCCAGAGGCTTGGGCTACTCCCCTACCACATAAATGCATGAAGCATAAAAGACCCTTCCCTTGAGCGGTTCTCAGCTGGGGTCCCAGTAGGAAACAGGTGCACAATCCCACCAGGGACTTTGAAGACAGTTAAATCAAGGTAGGAACAGTGTTTATTTATTTTTTTA
>NW_021879216.1:0-725 GCF_006229205.1 Suricata suricatta
TTAAAAAAAAAATCACAGTGTCATACAGACACAGCATGAGTAGGAGAGGGGCAGAGAGAGAGAGGGAGACACAGAATCTGAAGCAGACTCCAGGCTCTGAGCTGTCAGCACAGAGCCGGACGTGGGGCTCGAACCCACAGACTGTGAGATTATGAGCTGAGCCAAAGTGGATGCCCAACTGACTGAGCCACCCAAGTGCCACAGTCAGATATTTTCTAAGCCATTCCTTGGTTGTTTTATGAACTCTTTCAAGAGTTTGTAGTCAACTCTGATCAATCTGAATCTTATGCTGTGTTGGACTGAGATATTTTAAATTTATTCTTAAGAAGTCAAACAATACATACACAGTTGAAAACCCTCATGTATTCCTCTTCAAGGAAATTCCCCAGTGTCCTTTCTCTAGATAGAACTATCATAGTGAATTTAGAGTTAATCATCCCCCAAAGTATTTTTATCTTATATTTTTACCACAAACCTACTAAACATGAAAAATATACTAGTATCATAATGTTTAAATAGTATTTTGAATTGCTATTTTTAATTGGCTTCTTTTTTTAGCTTTTAAGCTTACTGAAAAATGTTCTAGTTCTTTTTCTCAATGACAATGAAAATGCTACACTACATTTATTTATTCTGTAACTAGATACTGAAGATATTTCTGATTTCGCCATTACAAACAATGCTGAAAAGAAAATATGTATATAATTTAATAGGTTATATGTTTG
>NW_021879217.1:0-725 GCF_006229205.1 Suricata suricatta
GGCTGATCAATTACCATACAATGGTCTCTAAGTTTTCAAGTGAAAGAAAGAGTTGCAGGTCTTTCACCTTAAATCAAAAAACTAAAAATGATTAAGCTTAGTGAGGAAGGCGTGTCAAAGCTACGACAAGTTGAAAGCTAGGCCTCTTGTACCAAACAGCCAAATAAGTGAGCAAAGGCAAATGAAATGTTCTTGAGGAAATTGACAGTGCTGTTCTGGTGAACACAAGAAGGATAAGAAAGCAAAAGACTGTTATTTTTGATATGGAGAAAGTTTCAGTGGTCTGAATAGAAGATCGAATCAGCAACAACATTCCCTTAAACCAAAACTTAATCCAGAGCAAGGGCCTAACTCTTCAATTCTATGAAGGCTGAGAGAGGTGAGGAGGTTGCAGATGAGAAGTCAGAAGTTAGCAGTGGCTGGTTCGTGAGGTTTATAGAAAGAAGTTGTTTCCATAACATGAAAGTGCAAGGTGAAGTGGCAAGTGCTGATGTATAAGGTACAGCAAGTTACTCAGAAGATCTAGGTAAATAATTAATTACAAGGGATCCGCTAAACAACAGATGTTCAATGTAGACAAAACAGACTGCTAGTAGAAGATGTCATCTAAGGCTACCATAGCTAGAGAGGAGAAGCCAATGCCTGGCTTTAAAACTTCAAAGGACAGGCTGACTCTCTTGCTAGTAGTAATGCAGCGGGTGACTTTATGCTCACTGACAAGTTAC
>NW_021879218.1:0-725 GCF_006229205.1 Suricata suricatta
TTAAGACTCAAGCGACTATGAGTGAGCCACAGACATTATCTCCTACATATATTTTGGTCAGCAAAGAAACAGTTAAATTCCAACTAATAGAAAGGACTGGGTGAGAAGGAATTTAAATCTTGGAACAGGATTTTAAAGAACTTTGGCTCAAGTCCCCACCCCTAAGATTGTATCTGATGCCCAAAATGACTGACCTATACATTCACTGACTTCTTCACATCTCTCAGTGCAAAGAGAGACTTAAAAACTGTTTCAAGTTAATCAGAAGTAAAATATTTTTCCATAATAAAATCGCTGTGGATGGAAACTGGAGCTACTCCATGAAAGAGAGTGTGTGCCTGAGCTCAGAGCTGCCAGTATGCACTTTATTGGTGCTGGGAAGAGGTAATTGAAGCAAAGCAGTTCCTCACTAACGGTGGGTAAATGAGCTTTAGCAGCTACGGCAGGAAGCTAATTATCAACAAGGGACTCTCTGAGCACACACCATGAAAGGGACCATCTGTGGTAGTTCCTGAGGATGTGCACCCAGCACTGGGCAGGCTCCACAAAGAGGGTCAAAGCACCACTTCTGAGGTCCCTCATCCTTCCCTGACCTCTGTCCCTCCCTTGCATTGTGCCAAGAGGCTCTCTCCCTTGTCACCATTCAACCATGGGGCAGTCAGGGACAATCCCATTTCTTAAGATGGGCATTCCACCTTCAGGGCGTCCAAGTCTTAGTCTGGGAG
>NW_021879219.1:0-725 GCF_006229205.1 Suricata suricatta
GGCACCTGGGTGGCTCAGTGGTTAAGCATCTAACTCTTGGCTCTGGGTCAGGTCATGATCTTATGGTTAATGAATTCAAGCCCTGCATCAGGCTCTGCACTGACAGTACAAAGCCTGTTTGAGATTCTCTCTGTCTCTCACAAAAGTAAATAAATATACATTTAAAAAAAACAATGTTCTCAATGAAGCAGCAGAATTTAATTCTTTTATTAAATCTAAACCCTTGAGTACATGTCTGTCTAATATTATGTTTGACAAAATGGGAAATACACATTAAGCACTTTTGTTTCATACAAGACAACCAAGTACCATGGTTGTCTCCAGGAAAACAAGTTTGTATGATGCTTGAATGAAAACTAGAAGTAGATACTTTTTTCACAGAATACTCCTTTTTCAGGGCACCTGGGTAACTCAGTTGATTAAATGTCTGACTTCGACTTAGGTCATGGTCTCGCGGTTCATGGGTTCAAGCCCCGCATCAGGCTCTGTGCTGACCTCTTAGAGCCTGAAGCCTGCTTCAGATTCTCTCTCTCTCTCTCTCTCGCTCTCGCTCTCTCTCTGCCTCTCTTCCACTCATGCTCTTTCTCTCTCAAAAATAAAACAAACATTAGAATACTACTTTTGCTTGAAAGACTGTCTGACAAAGTATGTTATTTAAATTTGAGTATTTGGCAGATATTTTCTCAAATAAAATGACAGTATTTATTACCAATGATAAAGTCAAG
>NW_021879220.1:0-725 GCF_006229205.1 Suricata suricatta
GAGCTGCAAGCTGATTTGGTCCTGAACTGATGCTGTATAGAAAAGCTCCTCTTTGAATCTCCGGGGCTTTCACCAACCAGAGATGGGCCATTTCTGTTTTTTGCAAGTCAAGCTAATTTCCAAATAATGTAGCAACCAGGCAGGGCAATTATAAGAGGGAGAGAAATTGACTTTGAAGGCCAATTTTGAGAGATTAATGGAAATAGACTTGGAATCTGTAGGGGAGGGAGAGGCAGACTCATAATATACCTCTAGTCATGAGGCATTTTAGAAAATACTGTTGTCTGGGTCTCAGAGGTTCTGGTTTCACTGGTATGGTACGGAGGGCAGCTTTGGCGTGGGGATTCTGCAAGCTCCCTAGAGTGTGAGGACCCCTGGGCTAGAACACAGATGTTCTCTAAGGATTGTGGTATCAAGCTAATTTTTAGAGGAAAAACAAGACATTTTGCTCAAATGCATAAAGTGGGGGCTTTAAGTTCTGATGGTAGGAGACTAGTGTTTACCTTCATACCTGTGCACACGTTACCATGTGACTTTTCATATTGGTCACAAACTTGAGGACCTAGCTCAAACCGTTACCTCCAGCAGTGGAAGGATGATAGGAAGGTACTTCTAATGCAGACATGATATTTTTGTCTTGGTCTTTCTCAGGTGTAGCTCCTGGAGCACTGCTATGTTTGCGATACTTTGTTTAAAAATGAAACCTAAAAAATGGAACCTATCCA
>NW_021879221.1:0-725 GCF_006229205.1 Suricata suricatta
GAGAGCACGCTCAAGCGGGGAAGGGCAGAGAGAAGAAGAGATAGAATCCCAAGCAGGCTCTGGGCCAGGAGCACAGAAACCTATGTGGGATTCAAACCCATGAACTGTGAGATCATGACCTGAGCTGGCGTCAAATGCTCAATCAACTGTGCCAGCCAGGCATCCCTGGTCCGTTTGTTTCTAAACATGTCCTTACTTCAGGCCACTGTGGGAAGCTCCAAGCCCATCTCAACCATTTCCTGCCCCAATCCTGGAATCAGCAGTTTCTTCAAGGGGCACCAGGGCCATTTACAAAATTGAGTTCTGCAGCAATGCACTGACTTGGCATGCTGCTCTGGGTCCAAATAGCCTCAGGAAGTCGGTTGGACTAACTGCGTGGTATTTATAAAGGCTTTCCAACCTGATCATTCTTTGACAGGTTAGAGGACATTGCTATACTAACAGAACTCTTCAGAATGGGTGACAAGGTGGGAAGAACAGTAGAATTTATTCAGAGACAAGAGTGTTTATGTCAACAGCTCAGTCACCTCCACAGTCAGCCCCAACATGGCTGCACAAAAGATTTCAATTTTAGACTTCTGCTGTTTTCAAAGGAGTCACATACTGACACTAAGGATGCAGGTCTGAACCAAACTGACTCCATGACAGACTTCAAGTTTCCCTCTGACTTTGGAGGCCTAGGTGTCGGTTTCTCAGAATCATTAGACAATACAAGGGCACACATT
>NW_021879223.1:0-725 GCF_006229205.1 Suricata suricatta
ACTGTAGGTCCCACTTATTGCATGGAGAGACTTAAAAACTCAAATTCTGCATTCCCATGTTCAGATAGCAGAATCTTTTCCCATAGTACTGCACCTGGAGACTCATGGTCTCCAACATTTAGGATTCCTCAGAGTCCCATGGACAACTGATTTAAACTCAGGTTTCTGGGCACCACCCTCAGAGTTAGATTCAGTAGGTCTGGGATTTTCATGCCGCTAGCTCAAGGATATCTTGAGAAGCACTGCTAATCGACAGGGTTTGAAATTATGTCATGTTCAGTGACTCCCTGACCCACACATTACTTTGACCTCTATTTCTTTCCTCTCTCCTTTCTTTTGCTTTAATGTTTATTTATCTTTGAGAGAGACAGAGAGACAGAGAGACAGAGTGTGAGTGGGGGGAGGGGCAGAGAGAGAGGGAGACACAGAATCCAAAGCAGGATCCAAGCTCTGAGCTGTCATCACAGAGTCTGATGTGGGGCTCAAACCTACAAAATGTGAGATCACGACCTGAGCCAAAGTTGGATGCTTAACCGACTGAGCCACACAGGCACCCCATCTTTCCTCTCTCCTTTCTTCTTTCTCTTTCTCCATAAAATACTTATTTGGAAGCTGTGTTCATGGCACAAAGTTGAATTTAAAAAACGCTTCTATATTTTAGGGCAGTGAAAACACACTTTATGGTATCATAATGATGGATACAGGTCATTATACATTTGTCCAGA
>NW_021879224.1:0-725 GCF_006229205.1 Suricata suricatta
TTGCTTTTTTGAATTAACACATATTTACAGGGTCTCATAGGATACAATACAAATCCCATTTTTATTCCTCTAGTGATTTTTTTAAATTCCTACTTTAAATGAGACCACTATAAAAGGACATTTTTATTTAATCACATTGCCAACTGTTTCTGATCAGTAAGTCAGTCATCTAGGTTTCATCTTGTGGTTAAATGGCTTTATCACTCATATGTTTACATACATATTGATGAGATCATGTCCCAGTAAGGTAAGTAAAATACAAGGAACATATTAGACTTGGGATATGAGAAAAAAATTCATGTTTAAAATACAGAGTTTTAATGTTTTGGGAATAGCCACTGGGGTACAAATATGCTCAATTTTCTGGCAAGTGTCCCTGCATATTAATCAATGTCGAATCTTCCTGAGGTTAAGATGAAATCCCTAATAATCTATGTATTTTTATACTAGAGAGTATTTGACCTTTTATGATATCTGAAAATATCCTTTAAATATCTGTATTGCCAGCAAGTTGACTAAAACGCTGAGTGATATAAACTTGAAAAAATAAGCCCCTAGGTACACTGCTGTTCCAGCGTATTCTGATTCCTCCAGTAAATTTTGGATAAGGTTGGTGCAAGGCTCTCTAGTCTAGATCGGTGCTTTCCACTTTTCAGATGCATATTAATCACCCGAGGACCTTGTTAAGGAGTTGGTTCTAATTTAGTAAGCCTGAAATGGGACCC
>NW_021879225.1:0-1528 GCF_006229205.1 Suricata suricatta
AGTGGGGTAAGCATCCCACTTCGACTTCGGCTCAGGTCATGATCTCACAGCTCCTGAGTTGGAGCCCAGTGTCGGGCTCTGTGCTGACAGCTCAGAGCCTGGGGCCTGCTTCGGATTCTGTGTCTCCCTCTCTCTCTGCCCCTCCCTGGTTCATGCTGTCCCTCTCTCTCTCTCTCTCTCTCTGCCTCTCCCCCCATTCTCTACTCCTCTTGTCTAAAATAAATTAAGAACTTAAAATATGTTTAAAGAAGAAACAACATCCAAGCGGCATGAAGAAGGCATATGGGTCTCCTTCTTCCCAGCGATCAGGCACAGTGTTAAAGCCAGCCGTCTCAGCAATAAAGAGAAATCGATGACTGACGAGACACGACCACTTGGGTGAATCTCAAAATGTTCTGCTGAGTACAGGAAGCCTGACACTGCGAGTATGCACGTGCGGTATGACTGCACTGACATGACATGCTAGATCAGGCAAAAACCATCTGTACACCCAGCCTGTGGTGGGCAGCACAGGGACGCTAGGGAACTTTCTAGAGACACAGCAATGTTCTATGCCTTGGCAGGAGTTTGGGCGACTGGGGTATACACGTTTCCAAACTCAGCAAGTGCACATTTAAGATGCATGTATTTCACTGTGAAATTTGACATCAAGAGAAAAACATTGCAAATAACTTTCTATCTGTCAACATTGCGCATGCTCAAATATTTATGAGGAAGTGTCCTGATGTCGACCGTCTACTGTGAAACGTATAAAGAAATAAAATGGGTTGATGGGTGTATAGATGAAAAAATGTGTAAAAAAAAGCAGGGAGAACAGAATGTTAATTGTAGAGTTCAGGTGATACCCATGTGGTGGTCACTATAATTCTGTCACCTTTCCCGTATGTTTGAAATTGTTCAGGCTGAAATGTTCAGGGAGCAGCAGGAAGGCATATGGAGGGAGGGAAAAGGAAGCTAGCTGCTAAGAAGAAGCCTAGAAGCTACTGTATCCACTGGGGCTTATGGCAGCTGGGAGCTGCTGGGACAAAAGGAAAAGAGAAAGATGGCAAAGTTGAACCTAACAGTAGTGACTTGGAGGACAACTACTCTACATCAGACATGTGTATTAGACAGTCACACATGACCTGGTTTTACCACTCCAATCTCCCTACAAGGCAGGCACTGTCACCATTTTATAGATTAACAGACTGAAACTCAGAATGGTGTCACAATGTACTGTGGTTCCATGGGCTGGGATATGAAAGGGATTCTTCCAGCCTCAAAATGCCAGTGTCACCAAGCACCATAAGCCCACACTTCTCTGTCTTACTGAGGACCATGCCGAGGGCACAGGCACGGCACTGCGGCCACTCCGACCCAGCACACCACCCGTCACACCATGGGCAGCCACCCTCCCTAACAGCACTGAGCACTGCGCCGAATCCCGGTGGCTTGGGAGTCTCCCGAAGCCTTCAGGAGTCCCCTACCCTCTGCTCTTATCACTGCAACAGTCTCCCTATCGGGCGGTCAGCCATCACCTCCATGTGCA
>NW_021879226.1:0-725 GCF_006229205.1 Suricata suricatta
CCTTCGCGGAAGGTGTGCAGTCTCCCGGCTCAGAGGCCACCTTGTTACCACGTCAGCCACGACACTGTGGCAAGCCACATCAATAAGGCTCACCGCTCCCGTGGCGCTATCTTCAATGCACGGCACGCACTATCGCTTCCTTTAATCGCCTCACTGGCTGCGAAGTGCCTGTTCTCATCCCCACTTCACAGATACGACGGCGGAGATGCTGACATTCCACAAAGCCTCCAGTGTTAAATATCAGAGCGCAGCTGCCGCCGGTAATCGAGGTCTCACGGGTCACGGCGATGGCGAGGGTGTCTGCTGCCGTCGCTGATCATTCAACTGTGCTGCTGGGATTTTTCCAGCCCCGCTGGGAGAGGTGTGCGCTGTCTGGCTAAGGGGCGCGGAGAACTGGCGGCACCGCCTCGCCCCTGTCCAGCCGCGAGCATGTGAGACGTTTTCCTCTGCGAGCTTCACCAGGACACAGCCCAGGGGTGGGCCCCTGACCTCGGCCCGGTCGTGCATCTAGGCTGGAGGCACCCCAGAGACACAGCTGGCTGCCTGTCAGCCACGTCCCAGGAACCATCTGCAGCCGCCCGTCTCTCAGGTGAGAGCTAGCGGGGCAGGAAGCAGAGGGCCTGCAAAGGGAAAGGGGGGCCAAGGCAAAGCGAGCCCCACATTTCCACTCCAAGAATAGCACCAGCCCACAGAAGAAACCACCTGGTGCTGTTTCCGCTCAGCCC
>NW_021879227.1:0-725 GCF_006229205.1 Suricata suricatta
TTTCTCTCTTCTTTTTTTGGTGGTGGTGGTGGTTATGTTTAAATGAAGTTGCTTTCACAGCACCAAAGACTTAATCATCCATTTCCTATATAAAAGGTAGCTACTTTTTTGCATAGACCTCAAGTATATTGTAGTACAGAGGTGGAATTTAAGGAAAGGTATTAAGCAGGCTGCGTTTTAGCTTATGGGCAAGTAATAAATTGTATCATAGATAAAGCTGCTATATAACGATTGCCACTTCAGATAGCTGTGAAATTAGGTGATTCACTAGTTGCTACTTAACCTTCTAATTGCTGTATAAGTCTAATTACATGAAATAGAAGTTGGGGTTTTGATTTTTTACTTTGCTTTCTGTTTGGAGTGTCATTGTAACTACTGTATTGTAAATGATGGAAAATAATTGCATATTTTAAAAAAATAATAAATAAACATTTAAAAAATTTAAGAAAACAAAACAAACAAACAAACAAAAACACAAATGATTCAAATTAGAAGGGAAGAAACTTCACCAAATCCCTTATAAGGCAAAAAAAAAGTAATTAATATTTATAAAGGAAAGCTAAGAGTAGTGAAAATATTTGTAATACAAATTACCTATGGATTTTTAAATAGGAAATAAAAACACTAGGTAGAAAATAAAAATTATATAAAAGGAAATATAGTGAAAATATATATAGTATATTTGAGAAAGTAACATTCCCTGTCACCTTTATCCCCACCATCCC
>NW_021879228.1:0-725 GCF_006229205.1 Suricata suricatta
GCAGACCAGGGGGCCTCTGACAGAAAGGATTCGTGATCAAATAATTTAGACACACGGCATATCATAGACTCTTGTAGGAGATAATCAATGCACATTAGCATAGGAAGCCCCTGAGACCTTCTGCAAAGGAAAAAAAATCACTTAATTTGTTTAATTCTATATTTCTTCAATTTATTTGTATCACAGAAGGCTTTTTTCAAATGATACTTATCGCCTCTTTAGAACCAGTGTCTCATGGAAGACCTTTTGGGAGACCCACTGTTGAAGGCAGGTTCTCGGATTCGTGAACAAATCCAATTAACCTTATTCCAGACCTTGAGAATCTGAGCTAATGGGTGTTGCATTTTTTTTTAACTAAACTGTTTCTTGCATAGGGATTCTGCACCGAATCATGCCAGAAGTTCAAGTGCTCCCATGAATGGTAGAGCGGAAACTCACCAAAGCCTCCAAACTCATGTTGAAGAAATATGACGTTCTTAACACGAGAATCTTAGATATTTTCTCTCAAGTGCCTCCCAACCATATAACTTTACGTTCGGGGAAGCACCTCTCGGTGAACTGCATAAAAGTTTTCAAACTGAGTTATAGGATTAATCACTTTCTTTATTTTCAAGAGGGAGATTTTTCAGAAAGCAAAAGCGATTCTTTTGAAAACAAATATCAAATCAAGTGTCCTCGGGAAGGAAATAATCGAGAGCAGCTCAAAGGTATGATTAGAAGATAAT
>NW_021879229.1:0-725 GCF_006229205.1 Suricata suricatta
GAAAGACAAGCTTGCTGGGTAGAGGATTCTTGGCTGTAAATTTTTTCTGCTCATCACATTGAAGATTTCCTGCCATTCCTTCCTGGCCTGCCAAATTTCATTAGCACATCATGCAAATTTTGCCTAGGCATTCTTGCCTTCAGATGAATGCTTTTCCTTTAAATCTTCAAGTGGCAGACTCCTGCTTTTTTAGGCCTCTGTTCAACTGTCACCTTCTTAGAAATATCTTCCCTATTGACTCCTCTCTCAGGTTTCTCCTGTTATACATTCTCTAGTCATTTTTTTAAAGCCACATTTTCTTTATAGCACAATGGCTCTTTGATATTATTTTATCCCAGACTTTATTAGGCATTTATTATTTATCGTCTTAATTATCATATATGCACCAAGAACTGAGGGATCTTGTTTGCCTTCTTCTCTTTTGTGTTCCCAGCACCGGAACAGTGTCTGAAACATAGCAGACTTTGACTGATATTTGCTAAATAAATACATGAATGAGGTGTTAAAATTTTTTAATATAATAGCGACCTTCTTGGAAGCTAGTCAATGGGTTCTTTTTTAATTTTTAAATTTTATTTAAATCCAAGTCAATTAACATTTAGGGGAGTAATGATTTCAGAAGTAGATTTTAGTGATTCATCACTTACATAGCATCTAGTGCTCATCACAAGTGCCCTCCTTCCTGCCCATCACCCATTTAGCCCAACCCCCCATCCAACACTCCT
>NW_021879230.1:0-725 GCF_006229205.1 Suricata suricatta
TTAGGCACAAGAATGATTTTGTGAAAATTCATGTTCAGTTTTTTATATTTTTTAATGTATTCATGTATCTGTTTCTAATTGGGGCAGTCACTTAATGTTTTCAGTAGTCTCTACCTGGGGAGTGAAATACTGCTGTTTATAGGGGGAAAAAACTGTACCTCTTTATTTGAAATGGTGATTAAAATGTGCCTCCTGCAGTAAAACTTGTAGAAAGCAAGCAAGCAAAGGAGAAAGAAAGGAAGGAAGGAAGGAAAGAAGGAAGGAAGGGAGGAAAGAAGAAAGGAAGGGAGGAAGTGGCAGGCAACCTTCCTGGTACTCCCACTGTTGGGCACTTGTATCTGTATCAGTTAGGAATGCCTTCAGCTGCAAATAACAGAAAACCCAATTAACAGTGGTTGAAACAAATAGGGACTTCTTTTTCTAATATAGCAAAGGGTTCCAAAGACTTGTTGCATTTAATGTTGGTTCAGCTGCTCAATAAAACCTTCCAGGACCTAAGCTCATTCTGTCTTTTCCTTCCACCCTTTCTAGCATCTTTCTTATGTTCACTTTTCACCATCATAACTATCACTGGTCACAAAATGGTTGCAGAAGCTCCAGGCTTCTCATCTGCATGTAAGACAGGAAGAAAAAAAAGGAAAAGGAAAAGGTGACACCAGCACAAATGTCCCCTTTATCAGGGAAAGCAGAAAAGTTTTCCGAAGGCCAGCATGGCTAACATCTCA
>NW_021879231.1:0-725 GCF_006229205.1 Suricata suricatta
TCTCTCTCTTTCTTTCTCGAAGATGAATAAATAAAACATTAAAAAAATACAATTAGAGTGGCTAAAGTTAAAAAGACTTACTGGGACACCTGGGTGGTTAAGCATCCAACTTCAGCTCGGGTCATGATCTCAAGATTAGTGAGTTCAAACCCCACATCAGGCTTGCTTCTGTCAGTGTTGAGCCCACTGAGGATCCTCCATCTTCCTCTCTCTGACCCTCCCCCACTCGTCATCTCTCTCAAAAGCAAATAAAACATTAAAAAAAAAAAAGACTTAACCAGGTGTTGGTAAAATATGGAAGAACTGGAACTCTGATACACTGCTGGTGGGGAGATAAAATGCTGCAGCCACTTTGGAAAACAGAGACTGTTTCTTAAAAAGTTAAACATATCTCTACCCTATGATCCAACTATTCTACTGTTAGAGGCTGAATTGTGTTCCCTTTGCACTCTTCCCACCCCCACTCCTGTACCAATTCAAATGTTGGAAGTCTTAACTCCCATTACCTCAGAATGTGACCCTGTTTAGAATCAGGGACTTTGCAGAGGTAATCAAATTAAAATAGGCCATTAGGAAAAAAAAAATAAAATAAAAATAGGCCATTAGGGTAGGTCAAAATTCAGTGTGACTAGTGCCTTTATAAAAAGTGGAAATTTAGAGACACAAACACAGGGAGAATGCCATGTGAACATGAAGACAGCCATCTGCAAGCCAAGGAGAGAGAT
>NW_021879232.1:0-725 GCF_006229205.1 Suricata suricatta
GTGTGTGTTGGGAGCACTGTATCCTGCAGGGTAGCTTTTGAGTGCGCTGTGCCCCGTCTGTAATGTCAACGTCTAGAGTAAGCCCAGAGCTACTCCGTTCCAGCAAGTCCGTTCTCGTGGGAGCCGGGGTTACAACCCGAGTCCCCGGGCAGGCGGCGTCTCCAACATCCGGCTCTCGGGCCAAGAAGCGCAGCCGCCCCCGCCCCCTTGTCCGAGTTACTGTATTTCAGGAATCTCTTCCCAAAGAAGTTACAATACTTGGCTTTTTCACATTCACTCCGATTAACTGCTCAACTCAACCATTTGGAGGCACTAAACTAGGGTAAGTAATGAGAACATTCCATTAGGAAGTCTTTACTGTTATAAAAAATTGGGGGCGTTTCTGGAGGCTTCTCATTCCCTCTCCTTTTACACCAGGTGGTGAGCACAATTAAAACAAGGAGCGGACGCGAGGGGCGCTGCTGGAATGTTCCTGAAGGTTAACAGGTGCAAACCCAAGGTGACGTGGGACGGTAACGCCTGCACAGTGCTCATAAACCTCCCCTCCCTCCCCTCCAGTCACCTCCAAATGACACAAGACTGAATGAGAAAACGCCGAGGACAGGAAACAAAGCATGGCGCAGCTCCCCGGTCCTCCCCAGGCCGGCTTTGTGTAGTCATCACAGATGACGCGGAGGAGCCGGCGTGCTCACTGTGGCCAAGGAGAGCGGGGGGGCCAGGACATT
>NW_021879233.1:0-725 GCF_006229205.1 Suricata suricatta
TTTTTTTTGCTTTCAATATATACACATCTTAAAGAACTTAGTAGCAAAATATATTATTTCATTTACCCACTTATCATTTTTATCACTGTTTTTCTATCCGCAAGGTTCTATATATTTTTTTTGTTACCATTCCTTTGCTTAAGGAATTTCATTACCATTTTTCTGAGATCAAATCTAATAGCAAAATATTTTGCTGGTTTTTTCTAACCTAAGAATGGATTTATTATGCCTTCATTCTTAAAGAGTATTTTTAATATATATATAAACAAGTGTTATCAATTATTTTCTTTTGGCAATTTAAAAAATGCTGTTAATCATTTTGTGTAATATATAATTTTTCTCTATCTGCCTACAAGTTTTTATTTTTATCTTTGGTTTTCAGAAGTTCGATTAAGGTATGTCTGTGTGTAGTTTTCCTTGACTGCATCCTGCTTGGGATTTCCTGAATTTCTAATCTGTAAATGAATGCACTTTACCAAATCTGGAAAGTATTCAGCCTTTATTTTTTCAAATATTTTTTACTTCATTAATCTTTTCATCATTTTTTGGGACTCTAATGAAACCTTCTGATAGTATGTCACAAGTCCATTGGATATTTTTATATATTCAAAGATTATTATTAAATTGTCTCTTTTAATCTACCTTCAAATTCTCTGATATTCTCTGAAGTTATTTCATTTCCAGTGAATTTTTTAATGATATTATAATTTTTGGGTACAAAATTT
>NW_021879234.1:0-725 GCF_006229205.1 Suricata suricatta
GTCTACTCTTTTCAGAACTGTAAGACTATAAATTAAGGATTCCTCTGATATGTTCAATTTCGTAGACTTACGTTTTATAAGGATGTCTATTATTATACTATGTAATGCCCTTTTAAAATCTTTTTTTTTAATGTGTTTTATTTATTTTTGAGAGACAGAGACAGCCCAAGGAGGGGAGGGTCAGAGAGAGAGAGAGAGGAGAGACAGAATCCGAGGACAGGCTCCAGGCTCTAAACTAGCAGTCAGCACAGAGCCTGATGCAGGGCTCAAACCCAGGAACCATGAGATCATGACCTGGGCTGAAGTCGGACACTTAACCGACTGAGCCAGCTAGGCGCCCCTAAAATTCTTTTTAAGTAATCTCTATACTCAACATGGGGCTTAAACTTACAACCCTGGGATCAAAAGTTGCATGTTCTACTGACTGAGCCAGCAGCCAGGTGCCCCTTCAAGGGACAGTCTTAAAATATCAACAAACTGTAGTACTAAAATTCTCCAAGGTCTTCTGCCAGTCAAATTTTTTGCCTCAGGTCTTGTATAGAAAGGGTTGTTATCTTTTTTGATCTTTCATCCTGTTTTTTTTTTTCCTTTTCCTCATCCTGTTCCCCAGAATAATTTTCTCTGAAAGAAATTAGGCATCTGCCTTGGACCCTGTTTTGACAGCTCAGAGCCTGCATCCTGCTTTGGATTCTCTGACTCTCTATTGCTTGTTCTCTCTCTCTCTC
>NW_021879235.1:0-725 GCF_006229205.1 Suricata suricatta
GTCTTTTAGAGTTTTTAGTAGGCTAGGTTTAAACTATTTATGTCTTTCTAACAGTTCTGCTTATGAGGAAATATGTAATCCAATGTTTGTTTTCTTTTTGAAATAGTTGTGCTGTTCCAAAGATGTATTATTGGGGGGGGGGGCATGACTTATTTTATTAAGCCAGTTTTAGCCTAATCAACATAGTTAGTGCAGGATTGGGGGTAAGCGAATGAGACTTAGGGTGTTCAGGGCTTTGCTGTTTGCCCTTCCTGGAAGAAGCCACATTAAAAGGACACTCCACAATTTGTAAATCCCCAGTTCTGAGAGGAAGGAAAATGGGGCAGAAGTGATCGAAGGTCACTGTGTCTGTTTTCCTCAGCACCTCGCAAGCTCAACTTCAGCATTGATCTGGTCTTACTTTTGAGGACACCTGGACCAGAGGTCAGAGTCCCTGTACAAAACAGGTTGGGCATTACTGGTCCCAAGGCAAATTTGGGAGAAATAAGAATAAAACTTAAAGCTCCTAAGCTCCACTCCTGCTGTGTCCCCCCCACAGAAGCACTGACCTGCCTCCAGTCCGGGATCAAAGCCTCACCCACTGCTCCCCAAACACAGACACACAACTTCAGGTCAGCTAGAGTCACTCCAGGAATTTCTCACAGGTTTTCCCATAGTTTAATATTTTCCCTCTAAGACAATGATTCTCAAGCTTGGCTGCATATTAGAATCGCCTGGAGAGATTT
>NW_021879236.1:0-1528 GCF_006229205.1 Suricata suricatta
GGAAATCAAGACTCAGATGCTTAACTGACTGAGCTACCCAGGTGCCCACAGGATATTTTCATCTCATGGTGGAATCCTTAGGAGACCAATGTTTCCTATACTGAAAACTTCACAGTGATTTGAAATGAAGAGTGGATGTCAAGAGACAGAGAATAGAATCAAGAGAATGGATGTAAATGTTCATGTTGGAATATACAGAATTGAAACAGGAATAAATGGGTAGGATAATGAAATCCAAGTAGCCTTTGCCACATGCTTTTTAAGCAAAGGGAAGGTATAAAGATATAATTTCCAAAGGTCCAACCTCAGTAGTTGAGATGTGCCTTAACAGACACCCTAGCGGACAACCACCTGCACTATCCATCATTGAGGTTAACTCACCCATACCTCATCTAACAGGATGACATTTTCTATAAAATAAGAGTGATGAAGGTTGCAGGAATACATGCAGTTTATTATTGGTGTCAAGTCGTATTAATTTAGCCTGTGCTTGACTAAATTTTGCTTAGCACAATTGTGTCTCTAAGAAAAGGGTTTTACTATCAAGTATCTTTTCAAATACAGACTCTTACTGAAAGGGCCAGAATGGCCATAGATCACCTTGACCTTTATTGGAGGAAGTGTCTGTTCACAGAATATGATCCTTTTTTCTTTCCTTAGAAAATCATGATTAATTTTCTTCTACTTCAAAGGGGATTTTTTTTCATTTTCATTTTTTAAGTGAAATTCAGTCTTTGGATTTTTTTATTTCCTTTTTTAATTTTCAAAATCTGAAAGTGAACTCATCTGCATCATGGGGGAGGTGTGAATTCAGGAGACTTCACCCCCTCTATCCAGTAAAACCTTGCTTTGCTAGCATAATTGGCTTTGGAAACATGTTTATAATTCAAACCTCTTGTATATCAATGTGAATTACCCCATAAGAAATAATGGAAACTCAGATGATTCATTCCACAACCCAACAATATTCATATAAAGATGAAAGAATACTTTAATATAAAACAATAAAAATACAAAATATATAGCAAAAAAAATTAACCTGCACTTACATTTGAAAACCTTCGTGGTTTTCAATGGAAAACTATCACTAATGGAATCACTGCTGTCTATTTGCTCAATGGAATCTTTTTCTTTTTGTGCAACTTTAACAAGGAGCCTGTCCAATGACACCTGTTTTTGCCTCCTTTCGAGGATTATGTAGAAATGTGACATTGTGTTGTCGTTAAACAGATTTATCAGTTGCACTGGTACAGTCTTATTTGGGTGTGCTTTTCTACAAAATACTGCACAGTTTCCCACATTTTCCACATCTCCTGGATCTCATTTGAAATTCCCCTGCTTTTTTCTCCTCCTCCTCTGCAGATCTCCTCCATAACCTCTTGCTGCTGCCGCTTGTGATACAACAGTTGGTTGCAACATGTGGGCACCTCCCAATGTTCTGAAAAATTGCTGATTTCTGCTAAACACCTCAACCTGAGACTGGGCATCCAAGCATGGGAGATGATCACTCATAATCCCACAGTGATTG
>NW_021879237.1:0-725 GCF_006229205.1 Suricata suricatta
AGTTCCTTCACAAGGTGCAATTAGCATATATTTAGGATAAAGGGACAAATCACTCCAGATACCAGTCAACATGGTGTCTTGGGGGTCAGTGCTCAAGCAAAAATAATTGAGTGGGGGGAGACATTTGTCACCATCTGATGGCGGGACCCTTGCAAACCCCCCTTACATCACAAGGAGACTTCTCTACTTTAGAGAGTTCAGAAACAGCTTCTAGCAGTGTACAATGTGCAGAGGTTGTATTTATATCTCAAAAACATTTTTCCAAATCCTGATGTACGTTCTGGCACTGAGAAGGGAGGGTAACCTTATAAGAAGTCTTTCATGATCCAAAAATTAAACTACATCGATGTGATTTTTTCAGATAAATTCTACAATGAAATTAAACAAAAATGTTTATGCAAATCAACAGCACATTCTGAAACTTAGGGTAAGGGGGGTCAGAAGTAATTTATGTCACAGCATGTCATTGGTTGTGGGCTCCTTCAGCAGCAGAAATAATGCACATCTGTGTATACGCAGGAAGCCTTACACATTTCTGGACGTGGGCATCTGTATCTGTTAAGCTCAGCACAAGTCACACCAATGTCTCCAATGCTAGTGCATCATCACGTGGATTATTCTTGAAATGCCCAAGATTTTAATATCACCCCAAAACCAGAAACCACAAGGGAGACCGAGTCAAGCATGTAAAACAAAGGGCATTTATTATTACTGCTTAGGCTCGC
>NW_021879238.1:0-725 GCF_006229205.1 Suricata suricatta
TGGGCTCTCTACCTTAGCAGCTCACGAGGATCACCTGGGATGCTCTGAAAGTCCTCAATGCCCAGGTCAGACCCTAAGATCAATTAAGTCAGAATCTCTTGGGCGGAGGGCGGGGGAGTACCGAGACAGAGGTGATCTCATCGTACCACTGAGCAGGTCTCTTTTTAACAAGGGGTGTGCATCTGAAATGACAAAATTCGTATGCCCAGACTTCCCGAACATGAACTCTCAGGGGGTTAGGCTAGACATGTGAATTCTGAAAAAACTCTAGGAGACTCCCATGCACAACACCCTGTGTATTCATTCACCGAGCACCTGTTCACCAAGGGCCCATTCTGTGCCAGGCACTGTGCCAGGCTTGCAGGTATATTACTGGGGGAGTGGTGTGCCTGCCTGCAGGGAGTTTACAGGCTAGAGGGTACAGGCAATAAACCAGCTAGCATGGGAGCCCATGCACAATCATCCCAGCTGGTAGGAGGCACTAGAAGAAAAGGAAGAGGGGCAGGGAGCCAGGGAAGAGCTCTCTGGGGAAGGGACATCTGGGCCAAGACCAGGATGACCGGAAGGAGCCAGCCATGACGCGTGCAGTGGGTTGAGGATGGCACTCTGTGTGGGGGCATGCGTATGGACATGGGGGCTGTGCACCCCTGCAGCCGCAGGGCCAAATCTCTCATCAGCCCCTCTGTTTACAGGGTCCTGGCTAGACAGGATGTGCTGGGAACAAG
>NW_021879239.1:0-725 GCF_006229205.1 Suricata suricatta
CGGCGTGGGGGACTCGCGGGCTGCGGGGGCACCGGGGACCCCGCCGGGCCGCCCTTGGGGCTGGAGGGCTGGGACCCGCGGCCTGAAGGAGCCCCGCGGAGCCTCCGGGATTGCGGGGCGCTAGCATTCACGCAGCAGCGTGCAGCAAGTGGGAAGGATGGTTCTGAAAGTGCTATCTTGGATGCTGGGTGGGAGTAGAGAAAGAGCCGGCTCTGGGCAGGCTCTCCTCCAGCTGGGCAATGACAACACTCACACCCACCACCACCTCTTACTTTCCTTGAGTTTTGCATATGTGTGTATTGCATCATGATCTGAGCATTAATTTTTACCTCTGGGCACGTAATGGTGAACACAGCCTAGCCAGCAAGGAAAAGGCAAGCAAACACAGGTTGGGGAATAGGATAGGATCTTTTCTCTGGAGCCTTAGGGGATGACCCTGAGCTTCCTTGTAAACTGTGAACTACCATCGTTGTTGGAAGCAAATATCTCTTCTGCGGCCTGTGGACATTCATCCCGAGTTAACTTTTATTTAAAAGTTTGATAAGTTTAAAAAATTGTTTTGAAAGAGGTGGGAGAATAATTACCTCGATGAAGGAAAACAACCATTCCCCTCCAGAATGCAAATTAGGGTTGCTTTCCAACATCTCGTGAAAAAGCAGCTGATGAAAATCCTGGGTGTTTTATTGCCCTTTGGGTGACACCCACGGAGACTTCAGAAAAAGAAA
>NW_021879240.1:0-725 GCF_006229205.1 Suricata suricatta
ATATTCCTTTCTCTGAAATTTCATTACTAATGAGATCTTAAGGTATTCCTTTTACCCTCTGGATCTTTAGTTCTCAAATTTTAGTTTTACTTCCTCTTAGAACTATAGTATTTCAGAGTAAAGATGTTGCTAGTTTGGGAAAACTGGGAACCAAAAAAAGAAAAATTTTTTCCCAGTGTCATGGCTTGTCAACAGCAGGACATGGGTAGGACTGAATTGTAGACCATTCTTCTAAGTGTCTTCTCAAGCTTAATGTCTTGATATCTCAGATCTGCTTTTAAAGGATAAGCAGCATTTGAATTCTGCAGTGTCTGTTATTAAGAGTGTATTTGTGGGGGTGCCTGGGTGGCTTCATTGGTTAAGTGTCCGACTCTTGATTTTGGCTCAGGTCATGATCTCATGATTCATGAGATTGACCCCTTCAGTGTGGAGCCTGCTTTGGATTCTCTCTCTTTCTGCCTCTCCCTGCTCATGCTTTCCCTCTCTCATAAATAAATAAATATAAACTTTAAAAAACAGTAAATTTGGGGCGCCTAGTTGGCTCAGTCAGTTAAGCCTCTGACTCTGGCTCAGGTCAGATCTCACATTCGTGGGTTCGAGCCCCGTGTCAGGCTCTGTGCTGACAGCTCAGAGCCTGGAGCCTGCTTCCAGTTCTGTGTCTCCTTCTCTCTCTGCCCCTCCCCCTCTCATGCTCTGTGTCTCTCTGTATTAAAAATAAATAAAAC
>NW_021879241.1:0-725 GCF_006229205.1 Suricata suricatta
TCGTAAATACTAATTATTGTAGTAGAACTGTGCTAAGAAGCTCAATTTATGAATGCATTCTTGATCTTCCCATGCTGATACTAACTTGCTTTCTCTGTCCTTTAGTAACACAACTATTTAACATGCTCATCTGTCATCTTTCTTTCTGTTGACTTTAAGTTTCACCTTCCAAAGTATTTAAGGATTTTGTTCAAGCATCATGCTTCATTGAAGTTAATCACATAAAACTTTTAACAGCACTTTGTGTTAATGATGAATAGAACCAATAGGACCAGAAGTGGTAGAGCTGTAGCCTCAGAAAACTCAGTACCTGTGACTTTCTGACTTGGCAGTCACTGACTGAGGCCATATCCGCCTGCTCCTGCCCAGAAGCAAACAGCCTTGTCTCCCAGTCCTCTCTGGAGGGTGGCTGACCAGGCTGTCTAAAACAAACGGAGGTGTTGCTGCAGAACCAGACTATACTGCTTATGCGTTATCTTACCTGATTTTAGCCAAAGAGAACCTGAGAATCTCTGTCACTGAGAACAAACTATTTTTGCCTGTGCCTGTATGGAGATCCTTTCTGATTTGCCGCCCATCCTTTTGCCTACATGAGCAGTGCATGGATTCAGGGCTGGCAACAGCCCCATGGAGACTGCTCTGTTGTTGACCAGTTGGTCAAATGTATGACCTGGACTTGAAAGCAGCCCTACTCCACAGCCCATGCTCAGGACCTCCATTCTCTT
>NW_021879242.1:0-725 GCF_006229205.1 Suricata suricatta
GAAAAAAAATCACTAATCCTCAGAGAAATGGAAATCAAAACCACAATGAGATATCTCCTCACACCTGTTAGGAAGACTATTATCAAAAGGACAAGAGATATTGGTGAGAGATTGGAGAAAAAGAAAACCCACAACACTGTTGGTGGGAATGTAAATTGGTACAGCTATTATGGAAAACAGCATGGAAGCTCTTTAAATAATTCAAAGTGGAACTACTGTACAATCCAGTAGTCTAAAGAAAGTGGACTCAGGGTCTCAGAGATATATGTACATCTGTGTTTATTTCAGCATTACTCACAATAACCAAGACACAGAAACAACCTGCAACCCAAGTGTCTGTTCATGAATGAATAAGAAAATGTGGTATATGTATACACAGTGGAATATTATTCAACCATAAAAAGAAGGAAATTATGCTGTTTGTGACAACCTGGATAAAACTCAAAGACATTATGCTGAGTGAAATAAGACAGACGGGACAGGGAAGGAAAAATATTGTATGATCTCACTTATCTGTGAAATGTAAAAAAGTCAAACTCAGGGAACTAGAGAGTAGAATAATCGTTACTAAGGACTGGGAAGAAGGGAACTGGTAGATGTTGGCCAAAGGGAACAAACTTTCAAAGATAAGAGGAATAAGTTCTGAGGACCTAATATATAGTGTGGTGACTATAGTTAAAAATACTGTAACATGTTCTAGAAACTTACTAAGAGAGTACATCTTA
>NW_021879243.1:0-725 GCF_006229205.1 Suricata suricatta
CAGTAGATAGGTCTGTAACCACTCTGATAGGTTTCCCTTTGTATGTCAAGCCCTTTTTCCCTAGCTCCTTTCAGAAGTCTCTCTTTGTCTTTATATTTTGCCAGTTTCACTATGATATGTCGTTCTGAAGGTTGGTTTATGTTAAGTCTTAGGGGAGTTTGGTATTTCTCCTGAATTTCAATGTCTTTCTCTCTCGGGGTGCCTGGGTGGTTTAGTCGGTTAAGCATCCAGCTGCAGCTCAGGTCATGATCTCATGGTTTGTGGGTTTGAGCCCGGCGTCAGGCTCTGTGCTGACAGCTAGCTTAGAGCCTGGAGCCTGCTTCACATTCTGTATCTCTCTCTCTCTCTCTGACCCTCCCCTATTCCCACTGTTTCTCTCTGTCTCTCAAAAATAAATAAAGAACATAAAAAAAATCAATGTTTTTTTCTTTCTCCAGATTGGGGAAATTTTCGTGTATAATTTGCTCCAGCACCACTGCAGGACCTTTTTCTCTTTCTTCCTCTTGAGGAACTCCTGTGATACGGATATTGTTCTGTTTGATTGTATCACTCAGGTCTCTGATTCTCCTTTTGTGCTCTTGTATCAATTTCTCTCTCTTTTTCTCAGCTTCCTCTTTTGCTATAACTGTGTCTTCTAATTCACCTATTCTCCTCTCTGCTTCTTCCATCTGTGCATTGGCAGCATCCATCTTATTATTCACCCTCATTTATAGCCTTTTTTTTTT
>NW_021879244.1:0-725 GCF_006229205.1 Suricata suricatta
CGCCACGTGGCTGCGGGCACGCAGCAGCCCTACACGGTCAGTGAGCTGGCGCTGCCTGCGACCGCCCTCCCCAGGGGTCAGCATCCTTTTGTGAATGTGTGTGCACGGGTGCGTGAATGGGGAGGCAAGTTGTGGAGGATGCTTTCCCGGAGGACCGGTGAGGTTTGTCTGACTGTCGCGGGGGTGGAGCGGTGGGGGGTGTGTGTGCGGCCGTGTCTGAGGGTCATCCGTTGCCATGTCCCAACGCCACCTCTTGTGCAGGACGGGGTGAGGATGGAGGAGATTGTGGAGGGTTGCACCGGAGCCCTGCACATCCTCGCCCGGGATCCCATGAACCGCATGGAGATCTTCCGACTCAACACCATCCCCCTGTTTGTGCAGGTGAGTCTGGGCGGGTGGACGGGAGAGCTCCCTCCAATCCCTGCTCGGCCCTGTTGCTGAAAGGGGAGCTTGGCAGCCTGTCTGGGCCAGGCATCAAGAGGTCTTTGGATGAGTAGGGAGAAAAGTGGCCACACCAGGAGTGATCACTTAGCAAACCCCTGCATAAGAATGGCTCTCCAAGCTCAAAAGCAAGGGAAGAGATCACAAATGGAAAAAGTAGCTTAAGAGTCAACCACGTAACCATTATAATCATCTAAATGTCAGAAACAGCCTCAGAAGCATTAAAAAGTCAACACCAGGGGCGCCTGGGTGGCTCAGTCAGTTAAGCATCTGACTCTCAGTTT
>NW_021879245.1:0-725 GCF_006229205.1 Suricata suricatta
TGGCAGGCTGGTCGGCAATTTCCTGCTCCAAGCCCTGGATTTACTGCAAGGGACACACCAACACTGAGTGCTTGCAGGGGGGGGATGGGACCGTGTCCCTGGCGCAGGTGGAGGCCGTATGGCTGGGGCAGGGGACGGAACTGAAACGAAAGGGGGACACATCTGAAAGGAGAAAACCAAAACCGCTCTACTGTCAGATGGCATCGTTGTCCAGACAGAAAACAAAAGCTCAGGGCGCCCGGGGGGCTCCGTCTAGTAAGTGTCTGACTTTTGGCTTCCACTCAGATCATGATCTCACTGCTCTCGGGTTCAAGACCCTCACTGGGCTCTGTGCTGACTGCGCAGAGCCTGCCTGGGATCCTTTCTCTCCCTCTCTCCCAGGCCCTCCCCTGCTCCCTCTCTCTTTCTCAAAATAAACTTTTTGTTTTTAAAGCTCTACAAGGGCACCTGCAGGGCTCAGTCAGTTAGGTGTCCAACTTCAACTCAGATGATGATCTCACGGCTCATGAGTTTAAGCCCTGCGTCGGGCTCTGTGCTGACAGCTCAGAGAGCCTGGAACCTGCCTCTGATTCTGTGTCTCCCTCTCTCTCTGCCCCTCCTCTGCTCACGCTCTGTCTCTGTCAAAAATAAATAAATAATTGGGGCACCTGGGTGGCTCAGTTGGTTAGGTGTCCAGCTTTGACTCAGGTCATGATCTCACGGTTTGTGGGTTTGAGCTCTGCATC
>NW_021879246.1:0-725 GCF_006229205.1 Suricata suricatta
TCCATTGATAATTCGTTTGAATGAGACTGATTGGATTTTCACCAGGATAATAGCTGTTTTTTAGGGATTATTTAGCAGTCTTGACCTATGTATCTGAGTAATACTCTTTCATTATGGGTATCAGCTGTATATGCTTTTAGCTACAAGAAAGAGAAAAACTCACTAATAAGCATTAAAGGAACATTGAACGAAGAGTCTGAAGGTAAGATTGTACTCTTCTAGAATAATGATTTTGACCTACCTTTTATAAGGTGGTGGTGAGGTGGTACATGAGAAGTGCTTAAAAGTTTGCATTCTTCATGGTGAGCCGTCAGTAAGAGCTGGCTGTTACTATTTTCAAGAAATGCAGTCATTAAATTTCAAGGGACTTAGTCCATGCTCAGGAGCCTCAAACTTAGTGTTCTACAAGGCTCTATGTTGATGTCCTAACAAGCAGGCAAAATAAAAGTAATCTTGAACTTTTTAAAAGGTTTATATTTTTTAGATGTACTTTCTTTTGGTTTATAATCTAATTTTACCTTAATTGATTACTTAATTATAATTAATTAATTGTATCTAATTGTTCCTAATCTAGATGTACCGTTTTTGGTTTTTAGTCTAATTAACAATGTTTTAAAATTAATCACGCTTTAATCTGATGTGACTAATGTGATCTCAACTTGAGCAGTACTGCTTATTATATTCTAAAATACTTCTGTATTACAACAAAATACTACTCTCATAAG
>NW_021879247.1:0-1528 GCF_006229205.1 Suricata suricatta
AGTGGAAAAGTCCAGAAATGGAAGCCATAGTAATTAGGCTGCAGTGAAACATTCTTATACTTTATAGGAGAATCAGAAATGCTAAACGCTTCCTTGAACCACCGGGCCTCATGTGGAAGCATCTTCACTGAATGACACGCATCCCTTCAAACCTGACTGTTGGTCCTCAGGACGGACGGCAGAAAAATGCAGTCACCGGCGCTTCCTGTGATTACAATGTAAGCAAAACACCCATCTCTAACATCTGATAAGATGCCTATTGAAAAGTAGGATAGAATCCTTTGGAAGAGATTTTACAAATGCTTTTCTAGAAATACTGTAACAAGAGGTTTCCGCTGAAAGCACGGTCAGCTGGAAGAGAGGCAGGGCCTGGGGGGCCCCTGAGCCCACCGTGCTGCCCAGCGGTGTGGTGATGGCTGTGAACCAGGTTGACGGTGGACACCATTTTGTAACGCACACAACAGTGAGTCATTCTGCGGCAGGCCTGAGATTGGTATAATTCCCTATATCAATTGTACCTCAATAAGAAAAAGAATTATTTCTTAAGAAGGTACTGTGTGGCATGGATAAGTGTTGGGGGCCGACCTTCATCACCCACCTGACGGCAAAGCCCAGGGGGCCGACAAGAGAAGACCGCCACGCGGTTCTCTGGAAGCGAAGCTACGCGATCCCGCCTTCTAGTCAATCAGCTTATTCAATCAGTTCAGGTTCATCTTACTGGGCCTCTCCCCTAACGCAGCGGTCAGCTAATCATTAAGGGCGCTTTGAAGAGAGCACGCCCCTGCAGTAGGCTCCAGTGGGCAGTTCCCACGAAAGCGGCCATGCTCCACTTTCTCTAAACAACAGGCTCTACCAGTGTCACTTAGCCTCACCAGCGTCGGCTCAAACAACTGGAATAATAATATAAAAAGTAACTGGCCCTCGAGCTTGTCAGACATAGAAATAGGAAGATTAATGATTAATTCATTAAAGTAGGAAAGCAGTAACGCAAGGAAATAACCAGAAAGTTTTCTCTTGGATCAATTCCCTGAGAATTTCCTGAGAGTAAAAACAATAGCTTGACACAAACATACAGAGAGCAGAAAGCATATAGAAGCTCGCTGAAGAATCAGTGCACCGTCCAGATGGGTTCACCTGGGCGGTCTGTGTCCATTCCTTTGCGCCGACGCCATGCATCCTTTGGGACACCCCTGGACCGCGGGACTCCAGCGGATGTGTGAAAAGCATTTTTCACTTTTTTCAGGTAGAAAAAAGATGACCTTCCTACTAGGATACTTAAAAAAAAACCCTTTCTGACTTTATTTGCTGTGCAGTCCTAGGATTTACTGTCTTCCCTTTAACAAATGCTTCAGGATGCTTTTTATTGGGGATACAAATCCATACATATCAACGTAACAAGTAAGTAAATCCATTTGCCCTGGTGCTGTACTTGAACCGTAGGTGACCGCATATACTTTACCGCCTCCGTACGGGGCAGAAACCCCGCACAGGAGGGGCACTCGTGATGCTCTGTCCCCACTCCCTGGAC
>NW_021879248.1:0-725 GCF_006229205.1 Suricata suricatta
TAAAAAAATAAATAAACACTGTTCCTACCTTGATTTAACTGTCTTCAAAGTCCCTGGTGGGATTGTGCACCTGTTTCCTACTGGGACCCCAGCTGAGAACCCCTCAAGGGAAGGGTCTTTTATGCTTCATGCATTTATGTGGTAGGGGAGTAGCCCAAGCCTCTGGCTGGGACCGTGGGGGAGGGGGGACACTGGGACACGGGCAAGAAGGCCCCAGGAACTCTCCTGCTTATGTTTTCCCCTGATTCCAGGGTCCTTTGTTTGCTTTTCATTTGTTACAAAATCTCAGGCAACCACACTTCCTTCCAGTGGCCAAATGAATACATCTTCCTCCAAGTGTGATCCTCTAGCTGTATCTCCAGCCAAGTTTTAATTGTACATGGCTGTTGGCAAGTCCCCGGACTGTTGGCCGGAGACATCAGTTGCTTGTGACGTGAGCTTTTTCCCTGGGCAGCTTGGGACTGCAGCTTGGTGTCTCAGAGCCGGCCAGTGAGAGAGCAGACCTTCCATCCTGTCCCAGGGCTGTTGAATCCTGGACCTCGGCTTGGGTACACCCTTGTCGAAGACCTTGAGCCACGGGCCACCGATTAAGCTGTCTCGCAGAAATGAGGAGGTAATAAATGGTAGCTGTCTTAAGCTATTATAGTTTGAGGTCATTTCCCCCATCGTTACCCAAATATAGTTAACAAAAATTGTACATATTGAAGCTGTACAAGTTGATGTTT